>NW_009922175.1:3114-54303 GCF_000696875.1 Nestor notabilis | reverse complement strand
AAACTGATCCGCTAGTGCGTGGCATCGGCCATGGCCCGTTTGAACCCATGTTTTGCTTTGTGATTTAAGGGGCCCGTGGTGGAAATGGGTCGATGATATAATACTGCCATCTGGTGACCACTGCCAGAAAATCTCATCTCGAGGCGAAACCCCCAAACCTAACAAATGTAGTATTTAACTTGTCAGGAGGTAAGGAAGGGGCAAGAAATCAGGGCAGGCAGCTGCCAGGGCAGGGGCACTGCCGGCAGCTGTGCGTCCCGCCCAGCCCTGTGCCTGCACTGCCGTTCCTCCTTTTCTCACCACACAGGCCCTTAGAGAGAGGTGCTGAGCAGGGCTGGCTGTAAATTTAATTATCAGGAGAGTTCATTCATTCAGGCACTAAGAGAAGCTGAATATGCAGAACATAGGCTTTCTTTCTTTTTTTTTTTTTTTTTTTTCCCTTCTTTTAAGAGTGGCTTAAATACAGTTTCCATGGCAGTTAATCCAACTTTGACCCAAATTAAATTTCAACATCTAAAAATCCATTCAGCCAGAGAAGGACAAGGTTTAGCCCTCTCTGAAGCAAGCACAGAGCTGTGTGAGAACATTTCCTCTCCACTGTTTTGCTCTTTGCAGCAGGAACCTATATAATCATGAAGCTAGTTGGTGATGCTGAAGTGCTTGCCTGGGTACAAGAAGCAGCCCAGTGACATTCTTAGGGATCCTGCTCCTAAACATGGCCCATTCAGGGGCTAAGGCTTTGGTGGCATATCACAGCCTCACAAGGCAAGGGTAGGAAAGACACCTATTCAAAAAACCTTATTGCCATAAGAGACTTCCATGTTCAAAATTAAGATAGATCCATTCTGAGTCCTTCTGAGAAAATAATATTCTCATTGATGTTCATTCTCATAAAACACTCTGTATTTTATGACACATCAGTACAAACCAAGTAATTTAGATATTATAGCAGTATTTTAGATGATACCTAGTTTCAAAGACTCTCTCACATTAACGGTGGTGAAGCACAAAAGAGATTTTACAATATAAAAAGAACTTTCCCTCCCTGTTATCATGTTGATGGGGATGTAGTCCCTGTTTCAGACCTGCCTGTAGTGGCAAATTACTTTCAACATACTATATATTTCAATGATATCTAGTTAAGTTTTCATTATGACATCTCAGTATAAAATATAATGTACAAATTCTACCATGTTTTCCTAAAACATTACTGTGGGTGAGATTTTTCACATTAACCACAATTGCAGAAATGACTGATGTTTAAATTTGAAGACAATTTTAGTCATTATTAAACTTCATTAGAAAATAAAGTATGTGGGTGGAATTGTGGTTTGATGCTTTTGTAATTTGCTCTACCTTTTCAATGTACTTTTCAGTTACATTAACTGAATCATTTTGTCTTATAGATGCAAAGATGAAGGAGAAGAACAAAAACATACCCATTAACTGAAGCAGTGCAAATGTGCATAGTTAATGGAAACCATTTTGACATTTTGTATTTGATTCCATGGTGTGTCTACTCAAACAATTTCAATGGCATATTAGAACAAAATGCTACATTGTGCTCTTCACTAAGAATGCAAGTAATAGACTTCAAAAATTACCTTTCGACTGAAAGTATTATCTGTTGGAAATGAAGAAATGTTTTACATTATGAAAGGCTAATAGCAGTAAGGGGGAGCAATGGGCTGTAATGAGAATTCAGGCAGAGAGAGTTTTCTGACCCTGTGTTTCCCAAGTGTGTGTGTTTTTACAGGTTATGGCAGAATGGCTCAGATAGTGACATAAACACCCATGTTTAATGGCAATTATTTCACTATGTTACAATTAAAGGCTTCTTAATGCAAGATCATGTTAAATATTGTGGCAATATTTTTTTTTTCTGTCACAGAACAGATAATTGATTGCTTTTCCAAACCAGTTATTTCTTTTTTCCATGACTGAATCAATTCAAGGACCAGATGTAGTCCAAAATATATTTCCCCTCTGACGCCAAAGCAAGGTTTACCTATTAAACTAATTCTGCATTTCACCACAGGATAATTTATCTGTTGGTAAGCATATCATAAATAATTTTTACATGCATTTAAGCCTGATTGATGAAAAAATTTCCATTTCTTGTCATTTTCAGGCCAGCTAAAGATTGCTGTCTCTTGAATTTCACATTTGAAATTTCATAGTGGTACCATTCTGATTGCCTTTAAAATATTACCTTATAACCACTTCTCTGTGGCAGTACACCCAGTATACTTAGGAACAGCTGGACTGCAACTCTGGAATGCAACTAGAAAAACAAAAAACTCTGCATATACATTTCAGCTAAGTGCTGGTTTTGGCATTTCAGTGAAATGTTTGGCTACAGAATTTTGCCTCATTCAGATGCATGACTGAGTGTTTGGCTGATGGATAGACTGCAAGCCTCTACAAACAGTTTAACAAGAGCTTAGGCTATGCTTGCCTTCCTTCTGTCCTCCTGCTTGCTTTTCTGTGTCAGGTTTTCTTTCCAGGTGATGTCTGGAAATTTTACAACTGGCATCAAAAACTTGTTATAATTTCTAGTTGTTATCCTTGATTCACTCCAGGGAAGAAGGTTGTCACTTTCTGGCTTCACTTGATTGCTCTACCATACATGTACCATTTCTGGTGACTATTGCAATCTTTCACAAGAATGAGATATCAGAATTACGGCACTCCTTATGCATTTCAAAAAAGAACTGAACTTCCCTTTAGCTTCTAACTCTTCTCTAGTTCACTGTTCTTCAGTCTTTGGTCTGTAAGGCACTAGTGCCTGAGAGACATTCAGAAAGTGAAAATATTGCAAATCAAACCAAATAAACAAAAAATCCCACTTCTATACACATTGACTTCCATGCAATAAAGCAAACAAGCAAGTTGAATGAAGGAAACCAGAAGCAAGAGACAAGCATTCAGTATTTAGGCGAGCTCTTACCATGTCGGTGTCAGCTTAAAGTTGTATGTAAAAGCCAGCCATTGATTCCTATCAGTGCCTGCTTGCAGGCAGAGATGCCTTCCTTACTACTTAATTTTTGATCATAGTATACATTTAATACTCCTAATGCTTGCATACTGGGAAGTATTTTTACTATAAAATATTTGGAAATGGAAGAGTGCAATTAATATCTTGAAAGAAAGGGGACTGGTACTTCTGCTTAAAAAGCTAAGCATGTTATCCATACTCTTCTGCCCTATTACCATCAGGATTGGGTTGAAAGATGGTCTATTAATTTTTTTGGTTTTTTTGCTAAATACTTAAGCTATACTTCAGCTGAAAAAGGAGGAAAAATATCTGCTTTGCCTTTTATACATAGTTCCCATTAATTGAAAATCTAGTTCTCTGATTTTACTGGATGCTTACTTCTTTACTATAGTTTAAGACTCTATGGAAAACATAACCACTAAACAAAACAACATGTATTCAAAAGGTTAAGGCACTGCATCATTGATCTTAGTGCTTTATAGATTTTGTTCTCTCTATTTGTGTGTGTTTGTAGGCTATTGGAAATACTACAAAACTTGCGTGTTACAGTCTTAGGCAACATGATTATACAAAGATTTGCAAACAGAAGAGCTCCTGGCTAATTTGCACACAGGGGGTATAATCTCAGAGACTGATTCACCATGGTGTTATTTATGTTCTACACTACTGAAATTCTATTGGCATAAAACTGGACTAAAACCCAGGCAAATTAGGTCCTCAAACTCTTTTTGTAGGAGCTGAGCTGCTTTGTTGTGTTATCCTCCTATCCAGAGCATAAAATATGTATGAATAAGGCATTTTCTGTTGAGTCATAGGGTTGAAAACATTCTGTTAACTCCAACCAGCATAAAAATTTGCAATATTTTCTGGACAAAGTTGGAACTTTGGGTCAGGACACAGGTGGGCTTGTGGGAAAAAACCTCTAAGATAATGACTGTGGGAGAGAGGGTAAATCTTACATTTTTATTATTATTGAAATTAATGGCAAAGTCAAATTCAAGTAAAATGATCAGAAAAAAATAATCTTAATACAGAAAACAAGTTAATTTTACATTAACCTGCTAGGGATAACTCTCACCCAAGCGTCAGATGCAAAGTTTCAAAGAAGTCCCAGTACACCTGCAGATACGGAGTTTAGTGCTCAGCAAATACATCTCCAGTGCAGAAACATTATTTCGTGATCTAATTCTTAGTTCTTAGCAGAGATGAAATGTTCTTTGCAGCTTCTGCTCTTGCCAGTGACTAGATTTTGTATTTTCTTTCCTCAAAATATAAAAGATTTAAAATCTTGATTTTTAAAATATTGTAACATTATGAAGTAAACTTCTCCAATGGTCTGTTAGCTTTTTCCTCTGGTTTTCTTTGCTTTTCCTTGTTGCTTTTTAGTTCAGGAACAGCCTTTGGTTTTGGATCTCTTTTTGACTTATCCACCTATCTATCTACGTACCTATCTATTTATTTTTAAGGCAGATACATAAGGTGACCTAGATATATGACTTGGTCTTGTTGATGCTAAAGGGCAGGAGACATAACCATCAGAGCTATAATGCCATTTGAGGTTATTTCCGAGTTTCTGGTACACAACGAGCTTCTCTCTATATATATGTAACTTAGCACAACCCATTTTCCAGCCATCCACTCTTATATTGAACTAGGTGGTAAATCACCCTTTGGAAAGTAGCAAAGTGTTTACAGAACTGTGACACATAAGTTTTATATTGACAACTCTACCTCTGCTGTAGTCATATCAGAGATTTGTAATTTTATATTTGGGCTCGTCAGCTTTTGGTTTCTTCTTGAGTCTGTTCTCTTCAATGAAAGAGGTAGGATCTTATTAGATTAATTAACTTTTCTCTTTCCTTAAAGCAGTGCTTCTGTCTTTTATAGCAGTAGCACTACAATTCCTTGATACTAAATCCTTACTATCTTTTTCATGCCCATAGCCAGCACATGACAGGCCGTACTGGAATATGATTTTTGGCAAGACAGTGAGCTTATCCTCATTTTAGGTCACCACATTCTGGTTTTATATTTAAGCTTTTCATATTAACAGCAGTTTCATTTCACTAAGCTAATAATAGCACCTAAAAATTCCTACATATCAGCAGAAAGATTCCTCACAGTTGCAGCTATCAGGAAAAATGAGTATTTGAGAGTTTATACTGTGCAAGAATAGGTGACAAATAAGCCTATTCTCAATAACTCAAGATTTTTTTCACATGTAGGCCCATTTTAGCTTAAGCAGCACTGTGGCTTTGGGATCATTATGGCAGTGTTTTTAGCTGGAGTATCATCCATGGTGTTTGAATGTTCTGGACTTCTAATTGAAGGGGAACCCTATTCTTGAGGAAGATGAATCTGTAGCATGTTACATCACAGGGCTTTTTCCGTAAGGGTCTGCCTCAGAGGAAATGGTCTCTTCCAAATCCTGCAGTATGCATCTACACACCTGAAAAAGCATCTTTCCACAACTGGGACATCTGTTGGGGTATTGGGCCATGGCACAAGGGCACAGTTTCTCCTTGGGCAGACTGGTGGGGTAGGTGTTTGTGTACTGAGAGTGTGCTCTAAGGGGAAAATTTAGATGTAAATCATGCTAAACAATTCTTGAAGACAGGCTGCAAGTTAGGTGGGTTGTGTGCTATGAAAAGTACTGAAAGCATAACTGATCAGAAAATCATGTGCTGCGCTTATCTGACCTTCTCTAAAAATACCTCTTTGGATGAAGACTTTCAGGAGGCTTATAGAAATCCACAGTTTCTAAACCAAGAGTGTGCTAGATGCAGAGCTATTCAGCATAAGACAGGTCTGATGGCACAGTTCCTATGGGAATTTAAATAAAAGAGAAAGATTAAGCACCTCTAGTGTCAGGTGGTAGATTACTGAGGTTTTTCAGAACACAATTTTGAGCTGAGGCATCCTTTACTGTATACGGACTTATATATTCTACATAAACTGAAAAGATTATTCATCTAGTTCTTTAGACACCTTTAGGACTTGGACCACATGAGATTTATAAATAATTTTAAGAAATTAGTTGATCTTTCTGTGTGCTATATATATATATGTATATAAAAATAGTGAGAGAGAGATATATATATAAAAATAATCAGAAAAACCCCAGGTTATCATACGCTATAAAGCTCCACTGGACTAGCCAGAGTACTGTAAGTAATAGTATTTTATAGATAAAAAGAAGAAGACAAAAAACAATAAGGAAAAAATCTGAAACCATACTCTTTGCCACTATATATACAAATCCTAGGCTACTTGTGTTTTGTCTTTACACTTTCCCCTGATGATACGTGTACGTTCCAGAGAAATTATTTGGGTAAATGTGGTCAGACATAACTTTGTGCCTCTTAAGTTTAAGATTTCATTCATGAAATGAACAGACACCAAAGTTTTTAAGTCATTAGTTCATCTTTCTGTGTTTATAGGATAGAATGCTTCAGGTTCTTTTCTGGGAATCACACTTTCTCTTTTTATTCCAAACCAAACACACAAACAAAAAAGAAATTCAAGGTTGTACGCTTAGGTTGTTACCAGCTTGGTGGTTAATTGATACAATTTATTTGTGCAATACTATACTGCAGTTATTTTTTCAAGAAAAAAAATAATTAAGCATTTTTGAAAAATGCTAACTTACATATTTGCTTTTAAATGGCTTATAAAGACAAATATAAATGATTTTATAAAGAATATTCTGGGAATCCTCAAATAGTTGTTTTCCACTTTCATATATGTAAGAAGGCTTCATTTTCATGGCTACATCAATAGGCATTTTCTAACAAAGCAGTTCCATCAGGATGATCCGAACCAGCATTTGAAAATGTCTAGAGTGAGCTTGTCCACAGTACAAAATAACCAAGGACTACCTAAAATTCATCATGCCACCACTCTAGAGAAAAGATTAACTGTAAGGAAATTTCAGGGCTTTCTGTGTAGATGTGACACTCCTGTGCAATGCTTTGTTAGAACAATTTTGCTAGTGAGTAAGAGCTTTTATTAGCAAAAAAGAAGAGCAAACGTTTTTCTTTCACTCTCCCTTTCAAGCTCTCTGTTTGTTGCTTTGCCTGTTAAAAACTCACTTAGTTTCAAGCTCCAACAGAGATTTCTCATTAGCCAGTGCATCAGAACACCACAATGGTGTAACTTCCGTATCATTAAATCTTTGATGCATCTGTCAAGACTACCAACACCACCTGTCATAACTGAAGAAGATATTTGTCCATGGGAAATTTGAATAGCACTGTGAATTTCTATCATGCAGGTCCTTTTATAACCGTCACTTTTGGCTGCCATCAAAGATAGGTCAAATGGAGCGCTGGATGTGAAATCTCTTGGCCTGTTACATTTACTGGAAACTCAAATCCAGGTTAAACTATAGCCATGAACATCAAAACACTGAAGTGTATTCATGCTCATTGCACATCCAAGGGAAATGTCTTCTAATTTGAACTACAGAACTAGCAGTTGGGTAGTCTGGGATTTATTCCATGTCCTGACATAGGTCTTCAACAACAAGTTACTTGATTAATTCTTTCCTATGTAACAGTTTTACCACTGGTTTGAGGTAAATAAACTAGTTTAATTAGTTAATACGTTTTGCATGTTTGTAACACCTAAATTAGTACCAAACTTGCCTACTTATTTTTTCACTGTTGAGTTTCCAAACTTATAAAAAAGCAGTGTTTTTTTTCTAATATTAAGTTGTATGTGTTGATTCGATATTGATTCTGATATAGCCTCAGAGGCAGCGTAACAGAAGTGCAAGTTATTAATTTCTTTAGCCCTAGACTAGCAGAATACTTTCAGAATATGAAAAATTAGAGAAGATGGAAAAGAACTGTATTATAACTTAAATTTACAGGATGTCCACCTTCATCTAGTACTTCTCTAGAAAAATCCTGAAAGATCATATAAATTGTACACTGGACAATGGAACTAGAGCTGGGGAAACAGATATTTGTGAAATAAAGGGAGAAATCCACTAATTTCATCATTTACAAAACCGTTGGCCTTACTCTGACATCAAGCAAACCAGGTTGTAACAACCTTTGAGACAAGCAAGATGGTGCAACAGGCAGTGCTGGGAAGAACTTGTATCTGTTGCAGAGTCTGAACCCATGTCCTGTTAAAGTCCACCCAGGGTACAGTACCAGGAATTTTACTGGACATAGAAGCAGCTTCCACTTTATAGGCACAAGATTTTAATAAATTAGGACCATGTATTTCCAAGTACTGTATTTCACAGTTAGTGGGGAGTTGGATTTTGAAGAACTTAAATATGCCTGTGATTATTTCAGCACCTTGCTTGCTCCTTACCCACTGACTTATGTGCCCAGCTTTTTTTCTAACATTGCAACCCACCAAATAAGCAGCTGCCATTTAAAACAATAAAACTACATGGACACAAAAATGTTTCGTCATATTAAAAAAGAGCATTTCCCCCATCCTTCCCCCAGGAGTGTGTCTGCTTACAGTGGCACACAATTGATTCTGATTCACAGAGAACTGATTCTGAACCAGCTGTACCTTTTCTGTATATCCCAAATTCAGTTTCAAGGCTGAATGAGCTGTAGATTTAGGATCTCTTTGGACAACTTAACTAGGGTTACTAGACTAACACTATTACGTGTAGACTCATACCTGGAGGAGATACAGGAGTGCCATGTTAGGGATGCTGTTCTGCTTCTGGTTCCTTATCTACCTTACAGCTCATTTCAATATCCTTGTATGACATTGCATTGTGCCAGGCAAACATTATCTCCATGATTAAGGGCTAGCTCCATCAAGGTGCTTAGACACCTAACTACCAGTAAGTCTAAACTTAGATCCTCAGAAGCCTTCAGGAGCTGCCTCAAGTCCATAGGCACCAATATTCCTGGCTATAAAATCCACTAAATTTCTGTCACTCAGAGGTATGCTCATCATGCTGATGACAGGAAAGGTGTCTTTATCTTTGAAGAACACACAGAAGGAAGAAATGTCCAATATACATCCCTCAAATCCCTCCTTTCACTGATATGCTACTGGGAATTAAACAAAGTTTCTATGAAAGTGTGTTAACAGCTATATTTTTATAAGATGACTCTTTTTTTCCTCTCCCTAAAGAAGCAGCATGATTTCTTATATAATAAAAAATCATCAAAACATTACAATTAAAATTAATATCATGGTCAATTAAAAATCCAGAAACTATAAACATCATAATGTTGAACACTCAGTTGTCTGTTGGAAAGAAGCAATGCACACATAATAAAGTGAAAATTACAATAAGTGACTTATTTTCTTTTGGTGTGTGAAAAATTGATGAAGAAACTTTCTTTAAAAAATATATGCAGGAAGAGTGGGAAGAGGCTTTATGAAAAGATTATTATGTTATTCTTTAGTCAAACAGAGGAGAGCTCAGCACCTGGGAAACAGCAGTAACCTCACAAGAGTTTCATCCTTAGGATGTGTGATCAAAGGATTGCTTAGGTCAGCCTCTACTTTTCTTTTTGAGCTAAGTACCAGCAACTACCAGTGTACCAAGTGTCTCCTCTTTTTCGTCATATGAAAGTTCCTATGGATTGCTTTATGGCCCTCAGAGTTGGACATCTTGGACCATCAGGAGCCATACTGATAGTCAAAGTAGATAGATACAGATTTAAATGAATCTATGCACAAATCCTCCCTATGGCATATACTACCAATAGGACATGAACAATCTCACCACCCTCTCCAGCTCTTCACACATCCCTTTACCTAAAACCTATTAGTTTTGACTTTTTCAATACCATTCAGCAGTAAGATGTTTTCACGCATCCATTTTGTCTGCCATGACAGATGCTCTGACTAATTACAGACCCCAGCTTTTTTTTTTTTTCATACTTTTTGGATAATTTCACAGTGAAGAGGAGCAATGAGTTCTCTAATGAATCTCAAAATTTGTTATACGTTTGGCCTTCTAAGTTTCTAGCTCTTTTCCAATAGGAAATAAATGAGCACAGTGGGTCATTGAGGTGTTGTGACAGTGGCCACAATTTCTTAGCCTACAAGGGCAGGATTATCATCTTGCATCATGGTTCTAGCATCATATTCCTTTGAAAGATCACAGCAAGTCACGTAAGATCACATAGCTACAAAAGAAATCTCTCCGTGTGCTTCTTTGGAGTTTTAAAGGAATTGTAGCTGAAAGTGTATGAGGCTTATACTAAGCTAACTGGATTTATAGTGATATTCTCTACAGGCTGGAGGTGGGACTGGAAGAAAGAGCTCATCTGTGAAAAGTTAAGAAGGGCTACAGAGGTCATGTGGGCAGCCTTAGCTGTCCTCAGACTGTTGAGGAAAATTTTCATCTCTTTCCCACCTCTCCCTTTTGGCAGTTCATAAAGGGCATAAAAATCAAGTTTTGTGTCAGCTTTTAATAGCTGTTTTTTCACTTAACTCCTAGGTTTTAGTATAAAATTCATTGCCATTGTGGAGTTGGTCCATTTCTTTTTATGCTTGTCTTGAATGTCTCCGCTCCATATAAGCTACTCTGGAGGAAAGTGGAAAACCCTTTGCAACTGACATCTAAATATCAGGTTTCCCAGAGAGGTTTGCCTGTAAGTGTAGCAAGTTCTTTTATTTTGGCTTGGATATTTGTGTGACTGCCCAGAAAGAGAAATAATGAACTCTCTGACTCTTACTGGATCTTCTTGAAAATGTTAGTTTCTGTATCAGACTGAAAGCAAAGTCTTTCCTTATAAAACCATTAACACATCTAAAATTTTACTACCAATATGGACTGTATATCTGCACATCAAACTGTTAGTTCCCACTCCCCCATAGATCATACCACACTGACTGCATTTCTGTGCTTTCTCAAGAAATCAAGATTGTTGGATCTGTTAGCTATAGAGAAGTTGTGGGAGATGCTGGATGTAAATTCTCTATCTGTGAATGAGTGGTAAATACACATTCTAAAAGGATCCATAGGATTGATTAAAGCTCATTTTTCAACCAGCCCATAGTAACTTTAAGATGAAACTTAAAACCTAAAGGTAGGACTATTACTGTGCCTCAAAGAAAACAGAAGAGCATAAGGGCTATGTGCCCCTACAAGGACAGTTTTCTTTAGTAAATTTCCCCAAGGATCATAGAATCATGGAATGATTTGGGTTGGAAGGGACCTTAAAGATCATCTAGTTCCAACCCTGCTGCTACTGACAGGGGCACCTTCCATTAGACCAAGTTGCTCAAAGCCCCATCCAACCTGGCCTGGAACACTTCTAAGGGATGGGGTATCCACAGAGTCTCTGGGCAACCTGTTCCAGTGTCTCACCACCCTCACAGTAAAAATCTTCTTCCTAATATCTAACCTAAATCTACCCTCTTTCAGTTTAAAGCCATTCACCCTTGTCCTATCATGACATGCCCTTGTAAAAAGTCCCTTTCCAGATTTCTTGTAGGCCCCTTTAGGTACTGGGAGTGTGCTATAAGATCTCCCTGGACCCTTCTCTTCCCCAGGCTTAAGAACCCCACCTCTCTTAGCGTGTCCTAAGAGAGGTGCTCCAGCCCTCTGGGCATTTTCATGGCCCTCCTCTGGACTCACTCCAACAGGTCCACATCCATCTTATGTTGGGGGCCCCAGAGCCGGATGCAGTATTGCAGGTGGGGTTTCACGAGAGCAGAATAGAGGGGAAGAATCACTTCCCTTGACCAGCTGGTCACACTCTTTTCGATGCTGCCCTGGATACAGTTGGCTTTCTGGGCTGTAGGCACACACACTGCAGGCCATGTTGAGCTTCTTGTCAGCCAATACCCCCAAATCTTTCTCTTCAGGGCTGCTCTCCGTCCATTTTCCTAGGATCCTAGGAGCACTCTCTGTAGAAGACAGCAAAAATAATCCCATGGTCACTTCCATCTGGATCTATGTAAAATTGCCTCCTCTTCTTGAAACTGGCAACTGTTTTAGCCAAGGGTGGTTGTGAGAGTTGCTCCACTGAGCATCTGCAAAACCTCACCACAGGTTTTTGTTTATAGGTACCGTCCATCTTGTATTCTGCCTCTGTTGAGGACCCACTCCTAATGACTCCAAGGAAGGTATAAACCCCACCAAAGGAGCAGATTATACAACAAAAGGTGAAAAAAAGACTTTTTATTCATGGCCACACATAAAACTGTAATTCTTGGACTAATAAAAAAGTATATACATAAATGATGACTAAATTTCATTTTCATTCCCATTAGCGATGGGTATGGATCTATCATCTTCCATTTCCCCCCCTCTCCACAAACACCAGGTGCTATGGCTTTACCCAAGCTGCAGACTGTAGCTTTAACAAAAAGATGTCTCTAAACATGGAAGCCTAAGTGTCAGTGCAGATCACAAGTGAGTTTATTTAACCCTAATGCATGTTTCTCTTTTTTCTAACCCTCTGTAAAACCTTATGCTCCCTTTTTCACAGAAGAAGCTAATAAACTTTGTTATTTATTTATTTATTTTTTAAAAGGGTCTTCTTTTCTCAGTCAGTCCCTTGAACTATCCTCTGTTTTTTTGACAGCAAGGGAGAATTTCTCTCTATCCCCAGTGCAAGTGAAATGAAAGCCGGGGCAGAAGATCATCTGGGTATTCTGGAGGTTTTCCTTTTTACATTGTGTTTGTATCCAGAATGGATGGGTATATCTTGGAATGATTCATGATGGCAATGGCTCCTCAGACAGAATGAGAAGCATGACAATATTCTCCACAACCCAGACCCAAAAGGGAGGGAAGCCTTGTTTCAGCCAGGCTGGCAGCCAGCAGCTCCATGACTTCTGACACTGCAGGATCTTCCCAGAGGCAATGGGTGGAGATGACTGGTACAAGGGGCAAAATATCTCTGCCTACAGAGCAGCCTGGTTGAATAACCACAAATCTTGGTTTCATACTAAGTGACAGTGTTAAGGACAGAACATTATGGGCCATATGGTAAGCATTTTTGTTTGATAATAGATATTTATGTCTTTTGTGCTACCTCTCTGGAGATATGGCTAGAAAGATGGAGATGACAGGTCCCAAAGGGCAGTTCGGATTTCTGCCTCATTATTCAGCCTACCTCTTTATTAAAAAATGTGATTACACTCAATAATAGTATACAAAATACTAGAGATGCAATGAATAATTGGCTAAGCCGATGAAGTTGAATTAATGGCTATGAGCATGGATTTAGACCACTATTTGGAGGACAGAAAAAATGTGTTTGCAAAAGATTTTCTTCCATGAGCATTCAGATGATGTGATATTTGATCCCATTCTTATTTTGTTTTTATTTAGAATGCTTTCCCTCATTATTTTTTAAAAGTTTATTTTTTTAGCTAATATTTAGTATTACTGAAGCTGGTGATGAATAATTTCTGTAAAGAATGATCTTCATTTAGCACTTAGAGAAGTGACAAATTTCAATGCAATCACCAGCTTTGGTTTCTGATAGGCACGCAACCAGCATCTGTGCATTAAGCAGTCTACAGAAGGTGCGTTGCTTCCAAAGCAACGGAAATGACTAAAAAGACAACCCCACTGACCTTTGGCTCTGGGCTATCTTTTGCAGCCAGTTCTCTCCCACCATATAGTGTTTCAGTATGATTGTCTGAAACAGGGTGGATCTGAGCTGCCAAACCACCAGCAAGATTGCATGAAGAATGGGTAGCTGTACTGTCTTCCGCAGCCTACACACCGAGTCGTTAACATGTGTTTTGAAGTCCTGGGAGCTCTGTCAAGAAGTTTATGAAGGAATCGTCAAAAAGAAAACTACTGGAGATAACCACTGAGAAAATGTGCAAAGCAAGTACATATTTGGCAGGCTGTCTGAAACTATACAAGTTTCCTACTAATTGCTCAGATAACATAATACAATTCAAGAAACAATACAGGACTAGAATGTTATAAAACAAAAAGCATACTTTTCAACTGGAAAATAATTTCTGGGAAGAAAAAATAATTGGCAGCCATAAAAAGTTTCATAAACATAAGAACATCTGCCATGCTAAAGCAAGATGGAAAGAGCAAAGATCAGGCTTTGAAACATACAGAAAGCAGATGAGATGTCTGTGTTGTACTTACTATATTTATTGTACTGATTTTGATGGAACAAATAGGCTTCAAAGATGCTGACAGGACCAACACTAAATAATCAAGTAAGGTTAAAATTTTAATTACAGAGGACTTGATTTGTTTAGTTCCATGACATACAATTGCCACTGCAAGTATTTTAGGCAAAGTTAAATACTATACAAAAGAAGGAACAAGACACAAAAATTTGTAATATAGCATAGTAATTTCATCTTTTACTTTAATAACATTCCTTATTCCCATTCCCTTCAACAGCAGAGAACTTTTGGAGGAAAATCCTTTGATTGACAGGATTTCAGATGGTTTATGGAATAAAGAAACGCATTCAAGATTTGTCTGCTTTATTGATGTCAAGAGTCCTGAAGGCAAAGTGAGAACAACAAATGCAGAATGGGTAGAAAAGAATAACCAATAACATAAAGAAAACATCTGCTTCTGGTTTGCAGTTTAACTTTTCAGTTTTAGCCCTTGAAAATATATTCAGAATAGCATAGGTTCTTGCTAACTGCTCTTATACCTGGCAAAATCCATACCGATATTGGGCTATTTAAAAACCTTATTATTAGTGTGTCTTTTTATTCATAGATCTATGCATGCTGCCAATAGGTAGTAGCTGGCTAAATCAGAATTACACTAAACAATAACCAAATGAAAAAAACCCTGGGAACCCAGTTCCAAGTTGTAGAGATTCTTCAGGACTGAAGTTACTGAGAGAGGTGTTGATGCTATCTGAATTGTTCTCTGTAGCTCAATATGGACAGGCTTCTTGCGTGAAACAGTATGGTGAGGGCCTGAAGATGTCATAGAGGAGTTTAACATCTATGAGAAAGAAGGGTGGTATACTTCATTTCTTCACTTCTTCCCTAGGCATTTTTGACAAATCAAGGATTCCCCAAAAAGCAGTGAATAGAATATGCTATTCTTTCTTTATTTTTCCCACTAATTATGCTTAATTTCTGATATAACAATTTTGGTCCATAAATTGTCACTTGTAGGCTCTTTTGTTTATCACGTATCATTTTAGTACAGTCCTTGGAGTGCATCAGGAACAAATCTGTTTACTCTAACTCTGTGTTTCCATCTTTAATTTTTGATGATTTTTGTAAACATTTTTATGTAACAGTGTTTTGTGCTTTTGTTGCTTTGGATAGCAAAAGTATGTGCTAGATTCTATGTGCTAGCCATCTCAGCTTTTGGATCAGCATGATTTTTCCTGAAGTTGTTGATTATATGTGTCCATACAACTTATTTTCAACAAGATGGGATGCATTCTATTTACATAATCAGCTCTGTGCACTAATTATAGGAGCCGCTATTTTCAATATCCTAGAAAAATGATGCCAGGCTAACACAAGGGTACTGAAAGCATCTGCTTCTCTAATTAGTAGACAAGGGGCTTATCTTCCATTTTTATCCAAAGTGTTAATGTGTCAAAATATTTTGCTACACCAAAGAGTAGGGACATTTTGATCTAGGAAGGTCAAAATTAAGATGCCTCAACTAGTACTGCATTGAAGCTTCCCTTTATGCTTGACAAAGTAAACAGTACACCATACTTATTTCCCTGTCCCCTCAATAATGACATATACAGGTCATTTGAAGCTGCAGAATATAGTCATAGAGAAATAATCCATATATGAGTGTTTTTTTGTGAAGTTATTTACAAGAATAGTTCAAAAATATCATTCTCAGAGTTCTGTGATAATGAGTAGATGACATAAAAATTGGAGAATCTACCGTGTCTCTTGTTCCAGGCAACTATATACAGCACATTTTGACAAAACATCCAATATTTTTTCAGGAAATTTTAGCCATTAGTTCTTGCTAATCTTTTATCTCTGTATCAAGAAGTTCATTCTTACTGCTTCCTTCCCCAGCAAAGACATACCCTACCATAATTAGGCCACTGAAACCTTTTTTACTATTTTTTAAAAAAATCAGGCTTTTTAAAACATTGACAACAATTTCTCTAGACATTGAGTATGTTTTATAGTTATTTTCTGCTTCCTCACCAAGTTTTTCAGTGTTCTTTAAAACTTACAGACAACACAGCTCTACTCAGGATTCCAGTATGTTTCACTAAAGTCATGTGTAGAGAGGAAGCATCTCCACCATTCTAGGCATGAGTCCCCAGATTATGCACTGAGAAACACATATCTTGTTCTTGCATTCATATTTCACATGAAATTCAGATGATGAATATAATTCAGCTGATAAAGAGACCTTGCATAGTTTCTGGTTGTACAGCACTCTTAGTCATCGCAGTTTACCAAGCAATGCAATTTACTATGCCTGTTTGACTCTATTAGTATTTAATATTCTGGTGAATCTGTGAATGCAGAAGATAATTTATTATTTACTTCTGGATAACTTAAGAAAGTACAAATAGGACTGGGTTGATCCAGAGACAAAAGGGATACAATCGTACATAGATATCCTCAGATGGTAGTCAAACCTGCAGAAAATAGTGGATTAAGATGTCCCTCTATGGTCATTGAACAGTAAGAAAAAAGATCCAAGTGTCTTTCTTAATGATCTTCCCTTAACAAATAGAAACAGTGTTTTTATCGTATTTGCTCAGATAAAATGCTTGAGGTGGGGTAGATGTGGAGACTGCTAGTGGGAGACAGTGCTTTTCACCTTGAAGTCACCAGCCCAAGTTTTAACTTTTCCAAATGGGCAGAAGGAGTTTCCCTCTGGGTGTCTTTGTGTTTCACTTCCAGGCTAGCTAAAATGTAGTTTTCTGCACACAACAAAGTGCTTACACTTGTCTTTCAGCAGACCTTTTGGGCTCAGCCTGGGGGCCCCCAACCCTCACTGCATGGAGGAACAAGGTAGCACCATGGACTGGGTAGTGCAGCTTGCTTTTATAGCAGGCGAGGGCAGCAACAAATCTACATCCCTCCGTCTGCAATGGTGCCTGTTGCAATTTGCCCTCTTTGGGCAAAGATATTTTTCATTTTTTCTCAACCTTTTCTCTACCTCCTCTCTGAGTTTTATCTGAACTGGAAGGAGGTAGAAGAGGTAAGTGCTTTCTGTCAGCTGCAACAGCTTCGCACCGCTCCTACTAGGCTGCACGTTTGTTTTATGACTGTGATACAAAGACAGGAGACAGACATTTTTTTCTCTGCAAGATTTTCTGTTTAATTAAAGGCCTATTGTGCCTAAGTTAACTCTCTGTTTTTTAAGGAGGGGTCTGTTTAATATCAGGGTAATGGGTCCTTACAATTCTGGAGAAGAACTTTTGAAGAGAAATATTTTACCCTGGTTAAAATTTTTGTGGAATACCACAGAATACAAAATATATCCCTTAATCTCAGTGACTATCTTGAAAACTTATTACTAAAATATATATAAATGTGTAAGTACTATTCATTTTTGAATGTTGGAGTGTTGTAAAATTCTGTTTTCTTTTCATTTCATGCTGTTGTAAATAAACTGAATCTGTACAGTAGGTTTTTGTCAGGCTCCCAGAAAGACAATTTTATTTTATAGCACATCCTAGACTGACAGCCAGAAACTGTTCTGCACCACCTCAGTACAAACAAAATTAGCTTCTCACAATATTTTTGCAGATGTTAAAGGTCATTAATAGAACGAAACCAGATGACTAAAGCAATACATTTGGAATGATTGGGTTTTATTTTTCTCTCCAGCTTAAAGACACAGAGTCCTCTTTTCTTGACTACTTGGCTGCATTTCAAATGTTCTTTTTCTTTTTTTTTTTTTTTTTTTTTGCTATTTAATGGTTTCCAAAATCATAAAAGTGAAAGTAGTAGGATATGTATTTCTTGGCTTATGCAACCTCATTTATGTGAAAGACTTGAGATTTTTTACAGAGATGAATATAATATTAACTGTTCAAACTACACATTCCTGGAACAATTGCCCAATCTCCACATTTTGATCAAGGTCACACTTTTGCAATGATCAAAAGAAAGATGGCTAGCAGATGCAAGAAAAATAATCTACAAAATGAAACTATATCCAGCGATAAAAAGAAAACTCCTCTTAAAAATGAAGGTGGTTCTGAAATGCATTGATTAAATGAAAGCTGGTATTGATAACAACTAAAGATTAATCTTTTCTTTCCTATAGACCAGCTATGTTAGAGAGTGATTATTGTTTTGAGGCTTATCTAGATGACAATGAAGAGCCTTATTTGTCTTCTAATTTTAAAATATTACTAACTTATATGCAATACTGTATCCATCAGTTTAAACTATATTACGCTATTTATATGCTCCTGAAACAAAAGATAAATAATAACTAATTGATTATCAAGCAATGTTTTAAATGCCTTTAAAAAGTCTTTCAAAAAACTTTCAATATTAATTGAAGAGGGCAAATCAGGCTCTTCCTGAAAGCTGAGATAAGAATGTCTTTGTCCCTACTTTGGAAAACTTTCAAAAAAGGAGCGTGAATAGAGAAGTGAAGCTACTCAACCTGCGCAGGCATAGATGTTTTAAGGACATGTCAAAAATGAAAAGATGAGAAGTTAATGTGAATAAATGATGGAGTGGGTTTCACTGGGCAAGTGAAAGGAGAAAGGTTAATGAGATAGAGGAGGCATTGCAGGGCTCAGACATCCAGAGGCAAGTGGGAGAAGCTGTCCTGTGGTAAGGATGCCTTTAGAAGCCTTTCCTTACCCTATGAAAGGTAAGAAAACTCTTTTTTATGCAGAATGTAGAGTACAAGTAAGAGAAAAAGAGATCAGTGGTTTCTTATCTTGATTAATGCAAATTCTGGACAAAGACTCCATCTCTATATCCAGGCAAAGAGAGAAGCAAGATTTTTGAGATACTGGGTGGAAGAAGTGAGATTTGAAACTAAGCATGAAAAAAAGAAATATCAAGCATAAAAGTATTTATGAAGCAGGATGAGCAGCAAGATCATAAACGTATTTGAAATAAGAGAAAAGGGAAAGGATAAGCTACATTTTGGTGAAGTAAAGCAAGTAATTTCATTTTAATATGGTCTATTTGACATAGGGATATTCAGGTTGAAAGCCTGGGGAAACAGCCGAAGAGGCTCAGTTGGAAGACTTAGACACATGAACTGACACAGAGAAATAAAATAGTAATTAATCAGCAGAGGACTACAGAACTGGTAGTCAAGTCTTGTTACTGGTTAGGTTAGAAAGGGCATTACAGAGAGAGAGAGAGGAGAGAGGGAAGGCCAAGAGAAGAAAGCATTGAAAAAGCTTTGAAAACTTGATCTTCTCTAAATTAAGACAGTTGAATGTATGAGAGGGAAACGTGTAAGTTAATCAGCATAAAGCCTAAAAAGTAGCCTGGTTAAGAAGCAAAAGAAACAAAAATACTGTAGAAATGATTCATTCCCTTTCCCAAGAATAAATAGAACAATGTGCAATTTACCTGTCTAAAATTAAATGAATAAATGAATAAGCAAGTGAATAAATATTTTCTCCCATGCCTTATAGCTAGAAAGTTGGCAGATAGGTTCTGGTACCTTTAAGTATTATGGTATGGTAAATTTCCTAAGCAGTTTATTAAAAATAAAAAAATTGCTGTGAATTTTCTGGCACATACCAGCGCCATCCTGATGCTGCATAGTTTTGTTAGGAAATGATCCAAAACCACTTTTTTCTTTCCCTTATCAATTGTTTGATTTTTCTTAGAATCTATTAGTAGGGTTGTGCAGTGGTTTTGTCTGAGTGGGTCTGACAAACAGCTGGGCTGCATGACAAATACAGTAAGGATGAATAACTGAGGTGGATATGGGGAAATTACAAGGTTAATGCAAAATATGTGCAGAAGTTTTATGAGCTAGACCTTTTAAATACTGTTGCTTTTTAAACAGTTATGGCATAGAAATACTTCCTACAGCAAGCATATAATGAAAGAAAATCATGTATAAAACCAGCACGTAACATTCCCCAGTACATTAAAAGTACATGTAGCAGGACCCAATAGTTTGTCTTGCTCTCCTCAAGAAGTATGTGGAAACCTGGATGAGCTGTACATGCAATCGTACCACCGCTATTTTACAAGAGAAAAATGATGTGGACAGTTTGTAGCTAAACAAATTTAGATGGATGAAAACCTTAACTGACAATAGTTATCTTTCATCAGAGTATACAAATTACAGAGAGACTGCCTCTAGATCACTAGTACTTTTAACAGCTAAGCAATCTCTGAAGGTAGGATTGGAGGAAAGACCCCTCAGAAAGAGTATTTTTCACAAAGGGAAATGGTTAAATAGTAACAGTAAATTTTCTTTTTGTTAAATTTCCTGGAAAATTGTTTTGCTTAAGTAAAAATGCTATCACATGCCCCTTGTTCTACTGGAATATTGTATATGCAGACGTCTGGGATCTGGTAAGAGCTTAATCCTTTGCATTTACAGAACACTTTTCAAATACAGATCTTAAAGCTTTCTCAAGCGTTTCAGTTAATATTTTCATGCCCATTCTGAAGATCAGTTCAGTGCTGCATTCTGGTATCGCAGCAGAGCACTCCGAGTCCTAACTTCTCTGGACCTCAAAACAACAGCCTGCCAATGTAAAGTGCTCTCTAAGCAGAAAGTCTACTGCATCCAATGGTAAGGATAAGCAACAAGTCTAACTAAAAACCCAGGCTATCGTATTTGGTTTTTCTTTACTCTGAATTGCCAGTGTGAGTCACACATTCTTGTAAAAGAATATAAACCTAACCTATCAGCTTCGAGAGGCATTGGCTATACCCTTCTGTTATGGTTTCCTTTAGAAAGTTGAATTTCCATTAAATATTAATATATTTACAGTATCTTTCCACTTAGTTCTGAATGGGAGGCATCTGTAGTAACCATGTTAACCTTTGGCAAATGTTGACTTGTTAAGTATCTTCTTCAGCTGCCAAACAATAATTGATGTTATGATATGAATGTAATTTAATTCTGTTGAAAAGCAAGCAATTCAGATATTATTCTCTGTATGTGTGAACAGGATTCCTGTATTCAATTATGTAACAAAGTAAATATATTGAGAAACTATTGAAGGTAGACAGGCTTCACTTAACTCATTTTAAACAATGCACAAAAGACATTGTATACAATTTTCCTGTATATTTAGATATATATTCATGTACTGTACATACACACTGATTTTCTTTTAACATTTAGGGTTATTTAGCTAACAAATTAATTCAACACAATGAGCTCATGCTGCAAAACGCCATGGAAATGGAGTATTTACATATGCTAATGACTTGCAATTAAGAAACATGCAAATAATTGTGAGAAAGCAAAATTAAAGCACTGTGCTAATAACCTGACAATTACAAGGAAAACTGTATTATGCAAGACTGCAAACATAATTGCACACACAAGGTCTATTTGACTACAAGGGTAGCTAATACAAAATAAGCATCAAATTGTCACTTCCTACAGTCCTTGAAAGACTTCTTGCTGTAGGACTAGAGCTCTTTTAAGTGCAAGGTGAAGTGCTGGGGTAAGCTGACATGGGGGAGGGTCAGTGACAGAGGCAGGATAAGTATCAGATCAGGAAATTCATCATTATGAAGATCTTTCACAGCTCACTCTTTGGTGTAAGAAAGAAGTGGGACTGCAGATGTTTTTCTGAGCTGTTAAGCTAAGCTAAGCAGAGCAGTAGCAGCTGCTTGGTGGCTTTACAGAAATAAAAAAACCCCACTTTCCTTTCACCAGAAGATCATCATTTCAGAACTTTGTTTTAATTCAAATTGTGATGGACTGCGGAAACTTAAAATGTCTCAGTTGAAAGTCATTCTGAAAATAGAAATTCCATTTTGAAAAGTCAAAATGTTTCCTCTAACAAGGTAGAAATCTGTTTTGAAGTTGCCACAACATTATAATACTTAGTGGGCCCATAGCATATTACTTCCACTATAGACTAACGTCATTCAATTACTCATCTGTAAAATCTCTGTTATATAAAGTGAGGAAGTCGTTCTTACCTTTCCCAAGCAAAAATTTTAAGTCCTATTGTAACAACAACAAAAAAAAGCCTTTAGAAGTGAAAAAAACCCAACAAAAACCCTAGTCCCTTTTTGCATCTTGCTGAACAAGAATTTGTTTGTTGGCTGTACGTAACCCAGGGACACATCATTTCAGCACGCTTATTTCAAAGAATGATTGACATTGACTTTCTCCCCTGTCTCTTTTCCTGTCTCACAGACCCAGTAACCTTTCTGAGCTCCAGCTCAGAGCTGGAGGTAAGGACACCTCTGCAGGAATAAGGTTACAAGCACTGAGGTAAGGACACCTCTGCAGGAATAGGGTTACAAATTCTTGTATAATATTAACTATGAAGGCTATAGCATGCTGATTCAAAGATATACTAACCTTTGCCAGCATACATCAATGGCTGTGTATTTCTTGTGCTTCAGAAATTAAGGCAAATTTTCTGCTGGTGATAGGGCTGAATCAATGCAGGAAAAGAAAACCTGTTTTGTTTTGATCTAGTTTTTTAGTTTGTGGTCACAATGCTATTAAGTGTGTCACTCTTCATAGATATCTAGGACTTACTTCAATGAATGAGACTCATCTTTGTATTTGAATTGCCAGATTCTAACCCTGCATCATACTTTATCTGCTAGAAAATAATGTTAACCTTACAGGAAATGCATGTCATTTCCCCAGCAGGTCATTTGAAAAGCTCTTTTTAATGATAATACTAATGACATAGAAATAGAACAGAATTTAGTTTTATGCATCACCTTTCTGACTTCAGAATCCTCAAGTGTATTTGGTAATGATGATAGCAGTGGTGGCTGTGACTGACATTCCAGTTGGTGAGTGTCTTGGCTTGTGTACCACCTTGGATGTTAACACTTCTTTAGAGAAGGAACATTGGTTCCTGCTGGGTTTTAAATGTGGCAAATCACATATTACGCAGCAGTTCAGCCATTTTTACACAAGTTTAGGTTGATACCAGAATTAGGGTTCCCTACCTAATGGTCGTTAAGACCTCTGGAGATTTTGTACATCTATACCAGCTTTACAAAAGGCCAGAGGAATAGAGGTAACTCTGTGAGACTCTACAGCACCATAATCACACAACTACAAGGAAGATGTATCTTTAATATGAATGTTTACAACCATATCTTCTGGCACCTCCTCTGATAGGTGAAAAAATTAAAGTCAATACTCATTTATATCGCTACCTTTGCCTGGTGAAACAGCTGTTGGCATTGCTTGAAGTTGTGGTCATTGAAAAAGAAATCTGTCGAGAATTACGATGGGCAGTCTTCAAAAACTTCACAGTTCTGGTTTGATTCAAATAAGCTTATCCAATCCTTGATTCTTTAAAATTGAGCTGGAAGTAATACAAGAGCATGCTTTCTGCTGAGATATGAGGTACTTCTCTTTCCACCTGAAATTACTGCAACCAGCTTCTTGCACTGAATTTCTACATTTTTATTCTGTTTAGAACAAACGAAATGTCTCAGAATGCTGCATGAATGAGTAATTTTAACTATCCAAACATCTACTATGAACCCATCAGGAAAGAAACCATATGTCCTGTGAATCTGATCAAGATTAATAAGCAGATCCAGAGTAATAAAGCTGATGTGAGACAATGTAGACACCAAGAAATACTCATAAAAACAACTTTGATGGCAATTTTATGTTTACTAATAAATGTGAGAAAACTTCATAGTCTTTTACCTACCCAACTGTGAACAGCAAATGTGACTACAGAAAGTCCTAAACCGCTCATCCACTCAGGGAAGACTGTTTTGGTGTTTAAAGCAGCAGTTCGGGAGTCAGAAAACTGCATTTCTAATCACCCCTCCACCTGGTCATACCTCTGGTTTCCAGGTTCTCTGAGGTTTTGCCTTGACCAGAGACATGGCTGCAGCTTTTGACCACAGCTGACATAACTCTAAACTAGCCTGGGCATAGACATCATGTCACTGGAGACACATTCACATCACTGCTGGCCCAGACTGTGGGGCTTTGGGCGAGTATCCAGTAAGCTGATGCTGATAGCCCTCAGGTTACAGCCGCAACCTCCGGACTATCCTTTCCCACATTACCTCATGACATTAAATGATTCTTAATCCACATAAAGAAGCTATTAGCTGTCATATAGCAAGTAGGATTAGGTATGTGTACACCTGACCATTCGACAGAGTTTGTGTAAGAAAGGCACTTGATCTTTTTGGGAATATTGGAAGGTTGTGATCCAAAGTCCTCTGAAGTTAGTGTAAGCCTTTCTAGAGAAACATGGTACCGCTGCTGGATAGACCTCTGTGTAAACAGCCAATTTTGTCAGCAGCTCATTCTGTTGCTTGAGACAGGTTTCTGTGTGGTTCAGGCTCGCTTTTTTTTTTTCTCTCTTTTAATTGAATTTGTAAAAAGAAAACATTAAATGTGTTTATTATTTTTTTTTTTCTTTTAGCTAAAGGGATGTTTTTACTATGTGGTAAGCACGGGTCACGCACCAAAAGGCTTAACTGATTTGAGTGCAGGCTTCATTGTGTTTATTCCTGCTAGAAGTTTTCTTCTTTCCTTTCTTTTGATGATGAAAGGAGAAGTTTTCTCCTTTTCTTTCCTACTCTTTTCCTTCCTATAGCATCCAGATTTCATTTTAACCCCTTCCAATTATTTCTGTGTAATTTTTCCCTTTCTCTCATTTTGACTTTCGTATCTATTTTTCAGCAGATTGTGAACTCTACAAAGCATGAGGTTGCTTCAAACTCACTGTGTTCAACCACATTTGGACTTAGACAATCTTACTCAGCTCATCTGTTGGTTTGGAGGTCTCCTGCTGTTGGTCAACCAGTGGAAGAGTTCTCTGAAGACTGAGAAATATTGCACAACTGAACAACCACCCATCACACACTATTTGACCACCTTACAAGATGAAAGAACAGGCAACACAAGCAACTGAAGCCAGAATGCTTAAGCACAGTGTTGTAGAAATTGTTTTTTGCAGACCATAAAGAAAGAAAAAGATGCAGTGCTATTTCCAAGTCTCCACCACTGACACATATCTGAGTAGAAAATACGAAATAAAAAGAAAGGTATCGTAATCCAGTGTTTAGCTTTTTCTTTCCACATAGTGGCTTCCTGATGTGCATGGTGTTTGATAGGTAGACAGGGGAGAAGCCACATGAACCAAAGGATCTGCAATCTGCAGACCACTTGTGTGATTAGAGTTGTTTGAGGAAATCTCTGTGGCCATGAAGAGTCTCCTGATGCCAGCTGTGCTCTGTAGGGAGCACAGACATTTGATTTCAACAGATAAGACAGAGAATACAAACTGTCAATGAAATACGTAGTGGATGGATGGATGTCAGTAAATGTAGCAATTTCATAAGATGGTGAGTTAAAGTAAATATATAACCAGGTATCAGACATATGCAAGGTTGCTGGAGAACACAGGACCACAGTCATTCCTTTGAATGTTTTAATTTATTTTCTTAATGCTTTTTTAATATTCCCCCCCCCCACCTTAGAAGTAAGCTGAATGAAAGGATGGTGATGTGTGGGAGGAGAGTCAGGGCTGGCAGATTGTGTTCAGCATCCTCCACATTCCCTTATTAGTTTAGTCAGACACATTAGTTCACATTATGAGAAACAGATGAGAAACTGTTAAAACATACATTATGAGAAACATTAGGAGAAGCTGCTAAGCATACATCTAAATAATGTTAAACCAACAGTGACTCCAGCTGAGGGCCAGCTGACTCACCAAACTCTGTAAATCTAAGCTTCACAGCACTCACACGGTATGCATATTTCCACTAACCATTGGACAGGTTGAGTTGTAATGCTGAGTAATCACTGCCTAAATCCTGTGTGGGAGAGATGAAGGAGGGCAACAAACTGAGGCAGCAGCACTTCAGTGAAAGGAACTGATGACAGCATCCACCTTGTCTATGTTATACCTGTTCTTCAGCACAATATACAAATTTCAGCTACTCCAGATGCTTTATTGGGTGAATTACACCACATTTCCACATGCTTTTCTTTTCAGTGAGTTTTCTTAGTTGCAGAAAGGTCAATTTATGTTCTGTGCAAGACAATCAGCTAGAATGTGTCAAGTATAATGAAGTTCTAAGGAAATAAAAAAGGATATTTCGTATGATCATCCGTGGAAAATCATCTGTAGCTTGGCTGAGCCTTTAGAATAAATGTTTGTGGTTGCATGGCTTGCTTTTGTTTTGAGCTGACCTGTGGAAGCCTGGCTTGATGACCAGTTCTCAGCAGAATGGAAAATGCAGTGTCTGCGTGAGATGAGGTCAGCCTATGTCACCTGGAATGATTTTTCCATAAAAGTCTTTTCTTACACTGGGATTTGGCATCTCAAGCATCTCCAACCCTTTGAGTACCCTTAGGTAGTAAATTTTGCAAATCTTTTAAGTAGGATGCCTCAAATCTGTGTGTAATATTGCAGAAACTTAGACATGTTGCTCCTTTTCACACAGGCATATTCATGCCAACAGTTTAATTTCTAGGGAAATCCTGTATCCTTGTAAGACAGACTTATACACATTTTGCTTTTGGTATTCCACAGAAATTCAGCTGTGATATATTTTAGCCATGGTGTTTTGTGTGCTTTTTTTGGAGGTTTTTTTTTGGTTTGCTTTTGTTTTTAAGGATGACACTGTTAGAATCTTTGATTTGACTTGTCCTTTTCAGATTCTTTGGAAATCTCAATAACTGTGTGATAATCACTGGCAATAAAGACTAAAACCTTGTGTAAGATATTGCTTTTTCCCTGTAAAGCATGAATAAATATAAATATGACAAATGTATAGCCTCTGGTAGCAAATGTTGGGGTTTTAATAATTACTAAAGAGAGACAAATCATTCCTAATAAATAATGTACACTATGCAGCAGACAAGTCCCCTAGCAGGATGGCTGTAATTTTGAGTATATATGTTGTGCATGAAATCAGAGTTCTTTCACTGTGTTCCTGCATATGATACCGGCCATCTCCCTGCCAGTGCTTACCTTTATAAGACCTTGTGGCATTCTGCCATGTGTCTGTCTTACAGAATTTTCCATTATTGCTGTGTTGTGTCTTGATGTTACATCCTTTTTAATTTCTTTTAAGATCTTCCTGGTTTCCGCTCGCCACTGGTGAAAGAACTTTATCTCTTACTGTATCCATCCATGGCTTCCAGCCTGTAGTCTAGTTCTGTTAGTACATTAGTTTTGCAGGTTTGAACTACGTGCAATATATCGTGCTCCAAACCAGAAAAAGTTTCTAAAGGCTGAGTTTCCATAGCATTAATGGAGTTTGGTTGTACCACCTTCTTTAGGCAGGGAGTCCTTTCCCATGAGTTTTTCGATCATACTCAGACTTCTTAACTTCCTTGATAACCCTCCATGGATGGACGAAGTTCATAATTTTCCCTCTCTTCATGAACACAGTACGGACTGGCATTTGCTGCTGTGTGTCTAAAATACATTGTGCACCAATTTACAGGTGCTTACTCACAGTTTTGGTATTATGTTTTTCAAAAATTCAGCCAGGCTGATATAGAAGGTGGAACTAGACTGCTACCTTTGCTCCACAAGTTTTCCATCACAATTTAAATGGGATTTGCTCCACCTATGCTTGAACCTCTTCTGCACTGATTTTCCATTAGCTCTCTTACTAATGAGAAAACACTGATATAAATGTACTTACAAAAAAAAATCTGAAATTTCTACATGCAAATATTTGCACCAAATATGGTGGTGTGTAATAGGGAAACAATGACATGTGATTTATTTAAGAAGTGATGACTAGCTAACATTGACCAAATAGAGGTTATTAAATAGAGAATAATTGCAAAAGACTTTCAGTGTTCTGCAGTTAAGCAAAATGTGGCCAAAAGTGTTGGTAAATTTTGAGCAACAAATGTAGTTGATTGATTGAGAAAAATCCTTATGTTTGCTTATAGATAATGCACAAGAAGAATATGAGGTTAAGCAGGTTAGGAAAATAATTCATTGTGAAGCAATAATACAGCTTCACTTTTTCTTGCTGTTGTTACCTTTAACATTGCTTCCTTTTTTCCATTCTCAATTCTTCTGCAGAGACAAAATTGATAGCTACATAGGAGGAGTAGCTGACAGCTTAATGAACAATTATTAGGGTCTGAGGCATATTTTCCAACAGTTTTTCATGAAGAGATGGGTGGTGTGATCCACTGCAGTGTTTAAGTGGAGCCTCTTTTGTCAGCACCTGCTATTAGAGAGCATAACACTCAGTGGGACTAGAGTGTTTGCATCTTTTTTTAGGGAATTTGCGGTTGTGGATGATTGAAAGCAAGCCACAGGACAGGGGAGACCTCACTTTCTGTCTCAGAGTATACAGAAAAGCCACTCACCATTTGGAGAAACTAAGCAATGGCTGTGTTTTGGACAGATTTTTGAAGCTAGATGCTGTCTCAGCATATTATTTCTCTCCCCTTTTCAAAACAAGGGAGAATAATTATGGAATTCTACAAGATTTACAATAGCCTTCCAGTACCTAAAGAGGGTCAATAAGAAAAGTGGAGAGGGACTTTTTACAAGGTCATGAAGCGATGTGACAAGGGGGAATGGCTGTAAACTGAAACAAGGTAGATTTAAGTTAGATATTAGGAAGAAGATCTTTACTGTGGGGGTGGTAAGACACTGGAACAGTTGCCCAGAGAAGCTGTGGATGCCCCATCCCTTGGAAGTGTTCAATGCCAGGTTGGGCAGGGCTTTGAGAAACCTATTCTAGCGGAAGGTGTCCCTGACCATGGCAGGCGGGTTGGAACTAGATGATCTTTAAGGTCCCTTCCAACCCAAACCATTCCACAATTCTATGATTCTCTGAATAGCAAGTGTTGAAAAAGTCTCAGAGTCCATCTTTGAAATTCAAACCTATTCTCTACCCATGAATGGCCAATGAATCAGAGAAAAGTGGAGATTTTTCCCATTTATTGAGCCACAGTTGGTAAGGGTTTGGTGTTACGATCTGGGAAGTATAGCTCCACTTTTTTACAGTCAGCCCAGGTAGTTAAAAAGCTTCATGGTTAGTTGTGGATGCTATTACCCAGATTGTAAGCTAAAAGGGCAGAGACTGCTTTCTTATATAGTCCCATCTATTCATCCTATGAAGTAGCCTGATTTCCAATATTGTCCTGGTTTGGATGGCACTAATGGAAGTTGTGTGCTGTCAGAATTGTAGACTGTTAGCGTACAAAATTACTATGGAGCCACATTTATCTTGGTCAAGATAATTTTGTGATTGCTACTAGGACCCTCAACATAAAATCAATATCCTATGTAGCTATGTGTAAGGTTCATGTGAAACGTTTGTTATAAACTCCTCTTTTAAGGCAAGGCAATTTCTCTGGAAAGCTAAAATCTGTGGTTTTTTGCCTCTATTAATACTTGGAAGGTACTCAACAGAAGGACTAAAGGAGATGATCTGCATTGATTTTGGCAAGGTAGACCGTGATAGTCACAATTGCGCTGTAGAGTTTTTAATGTATCTACAATCAAAGGCAATCAGATCTCCAGATATGATTGTCAGAATTAACAGCACAGGAGAATTTGGTGCCAGCTAAGAAACCTATTCAACCAAAGCAATGAAAATAGCATAAATATTGAGCTGAATGATCACCTTACCTCTAGTGAGCTTTAGCTAAAGGAACCGATGTTCTCTATAAATAGTCAGAAGTAGATTTGACTTGGTTTACATTTGAATAATGTTATTATAGTAATTATTGTAAGAGTTTTTTTAAAGGCTAATTCTAGCCATTTTATACATTAATTTCGTAAGCCCAATGCTTATGCTTTGGGATAACAATCAATTTCAGTGTATTGAAATACTTCCAATAAAATGCCTTATTTGTTCTTCCAGTAAGAAAACAGCACTACACTTTTCTTGGATTAGGAATAAAATAAAAATAAATACCATGTATGGATGTTACAAGCAATATCATCCTGCCAAAATATAAGTTAATATTGCAGCAACACAGTGTTCAAGTTTTCAGTTTGGATGAAACCATGCTTCATATAGAAGGCACTCAGAAGAGATTAAATGGATGAGATTGTCGTTGTATAGCTAGAGTATCATGACACTTCTATAGACATGGTATGCCTTCTATTTTTTGTTCCCCAAACCAAAGAGTTCTTTACCTAATTATGTTCTTTTTAGTCTCATCTGAACTGAAACCAAATAATTTAGGTCTTTTTTTTTTTTTTTTTTTTGTGACAGGAGCGAAATGTCAGGTGTGGTTTAACTGGTTTTGTAGTCACAGAGGAAAAGCTAGAAGTATCACTGGCAAATTTTGTAATCCTAATTCATGCTGCAGTCTCTTTCTCAACTTTCCAATATTATTTACTTTAATTCCACTAATATATTCCATATTCAGCAAAATAGCATTACATAAGTACAGAAGAGAAGTTTTGCCTTCATTTTCTTTCGTGTCAGTGTTTCATTTTAATCATTTTAGCTGATATTAATACTACTTAGCTTTTTATATGTTGAGTTACTATCCTTGCAAGCCTCTTGAGATATTGTCGTGGTTTAAGCTCAGCTGGCAACTCAGAATCACGCAGCCGCTCACTCACCCCCCTCGCTTCTTCCTCCCCCCACTCCCGGAGGGATGGGGAGGAGAATCGGAGGAACTTAACTCCCAAGGGTTGAGATAACAGCACTCCAGTAACTAAGGTATAATACAAACCACTACTGCTACCAATAATAATGATAAGAGGAATAACAAGGGGAGAGGACACAACCGCTCACCACCCGTCGACCGATACCCAGCCCGACCCAAGCAGTGATCTGGGCCTTCCGGGTAACTCTCCCCAGTTTATATACTGGGAATGACATGCTGTGGTATGGAATAGCCCTTTGGCCAGTTTGGGTCAGGTGTCCTGTCTCTGCTTCCTCCCGGCTTCCCCTCCTCTCTGGCACAGTGTGAGACTGAGAAAGTCCTTGGTCAGAGTAAACATTACTGAGCAACAACTAAAAACATCGGTGTTATCAGCATTGTTCCCAGGCTGAAAGTCAAACCACAGCACTGCACCAGCTGCTAAGAAGGAGCAAAATGACTGCTACAGCTGAACCCAAGACAGATATGGAAAATCATTCTTAATCTCATTTAACGTCCAAATCTTGCTTCATAGAGATGCTGAGATACTTGCCTGAGGTTACACACAAAGGACCAAATCTAGGAAAACACAAAAATATGCACAAGTACACTTACACTGAAGTCATAGTTGTATCCAAATTTAAAGGACTGATCACCAGGAAAATATGATTTCCCTTTAGGTGCTCCAGGAATGGATGGTTGTGTCTGGTTATCATGCTGCCATGTTAAATTTTAAAATGGAATTTTAATGAAAGAGTATTCCTGACTAAACACGGTTCTAACTGAATGGCTTAGAAATGCAACCTTAAGTATAATGATAGTCCAGGTAGTCCAAATATATCTCACCTAATAATTTCACTTACTGGGTTATGAACATGTTTTCTTTTAATTCTATCTTTGAACTGGGATGCAGAAGTGCTGATAAATTACGACTGGACAAGGTTTAACAGGGGAAAAGCAGGCCAGGAAAGCAGCATTGTGAAGGTCCACAAGAACAAACCCTAGCCTCAGTACCAGAACATCTTGAATACTTGAATATTTCATATTCAATAGTTTCAGGTTTGCAAAAGTTGAAGCTTTGGGTCTGGACCATGTTGCACTAGGTACCAATACCCAAATTCACACCATAGTCAGTGTATTTTCTTTCTTTTTTGAATAATTCTCTGTAACTATACTTTCTCCTTCATGGAGACATGTCTTCAGTAACCCTTTTATGGGGTCTTTCAGGATCACAAGGCACAACTTGGCATTTATGTCTAAAAGGCAACAGAATAATCTCCTAAATTTAGTTTATTTACATAGTGATCTTAGTTTTTTAGTGGTAAAAAAGAGGTTTGGGGATCTAAAGAGATGTATAAGACCTACAGCAAACATTCAGAAGTCATACCAAGAAGACCAGGAGAGAACACAACAAAAAATAAAAGAAGACAATAGAAAGAACAAATAATTCACATATAATAAGTGTCAGCCGATGAAACTGATTTGAATTCTCTTTTTCTCAGTATAATCTGACAATCTTCCTGTAGATATTTATTATTTTAGGCTTTTCATACAAGGGCAAAAAGGAAACTAAATTTAGTAATTAAATTCCTTATCTGTACCAGTATTCCATGCAGATTGTAGTCATATTCTACACATGCAACTTCAATTTTCTTCATATTAAACAGCTCTGGGTTTTTAGGAAACTTATTTTTCTGTACCTCATGAACAATTGTACAGTAGTTGCATTTAATTGAAGACATTCTTATAAACAGAAAAAAAAAGGAATTAATTTTTGTATTTAATTTGATTTTTTTTTTGTAAGCTTTACATGGTCCCGATGTTTTCTTATGTCATGGCTTGTATGGTTTTTACTTTATTTGAAAACTTTTCTTAGTTGTGTTTAAGGATTTTTCAGGAGCTGTCTAATCTACCAAAATTATTGGATTATTTGGGGTTACACACGATCATTCTTAGATAAATAGTAAAGGTAACTGTGGATATTAACTGTGGATTTGTAGCTCAGTATCTCATGTAAATGCTCTCTCATCAGGAGCCTGTAGTTGCATAGCCTTCACATTACAAATGACAGTCAAGGTGAAACCATGAGATATCTTCAGGAGGCACCCCTTATCCTCTTTTCTCTCACTACTGAGACAGTACTTTCTGCCTTCAAAATTACCCATGAGTTTCTGTGTGGTTTTGACTATTTGGTGACAGTGGCAGTGGTGGAAAGAGATGCTCATGCACAGTCCAAGTTCAGATGTTTGCTAAAGGTAGATGCCAGAAGTACACTATCTCTCATCTTGCAAATCTAATCCGAAAATTGTTAGGCCAAAACTCCACCTTGCTTTTCTTTGTTTTTCTGTTTCAAATTCAGAAACTGAGCCTCAAAGGTACTTCTTGCAGATGGCAAAATCTTACAAGGTGAGATTTGCTAAGGTATTCTTGCTCCTTTTGTATATTGCTGTGGATCAGACTAAAGGTTGACAGCTGGCTGCATTACCCAGAGAAATTGCCATTTGATCATTGACAGGCACTTCTGAACCCTTATCATAATTATAAAATGATTCCATGACAATATTATTAGGAAGAAGTAGAAACCCCTGATTTATTTAACACTTCATTGAGTTTTATCCAATTTAGAATCAGATGTGCAATAACTCACTATACCACCACTGGAGACTTTACACAAGACCTACTTTTGTCCAATTGTTCTGCCAAGAAATAGAATTCCTAGTTAAAATGGATTGAAATAAAATGTAAAAGTAGGTTAAAAAAAAATGGCTGATTTCTTTCTCTTCCTGACAGATTTCCTGAGCTTTTTCAAAGTCTTTTGAATTCCTCTCAATCCCTCCTGATCTGTCCACCCGTTGTTCAGCTTTTTACTCAGCCTTAGTCCTGCCATAAGTAATAATTTGACTCAGTCTCTGCAAAAGTGTGTGGGACCAACTGCATATAACTTTGCTTACTCCTATAATTACCACAGCCTTTGAAATGGTGCTCCTCTGTTCCTAACACTATGTCTGCAAGGTCAAAGATTCATACTGCTGCAGAAGGTCAGGTGAAAATAAAACTCTTTAGGGTGGGCGACATTTAACAGGTCTATCATGGAGAGTAGTCACTCCACGGGGCAGGGATGGCACCCATCGTGGTGACTCAAGGGGAGCAGCTCTCTGAAACACCTTGCTGAATGAGGGTATGGGAGTCACTAGAGGATGCAGGGGAAGAGTCCTTTGGGATATCACAAAACTTACTATGGGTTGTTTAGAAGATGAACTAAAGGCAAGGAAAGGGAAGGATCTAGATGGCTTGGGGAGAAACAATCATGGGAAACTAGACGTATAAGGAACCTGTGTAAGCAGGTTCCTGCTCAGCACACTTGCCTGGCCATGCCCTGCACTTGATCATCAGTTCCATCCTGTCTTCTCATTAAAATCCAGGTCTAAATACTTTCCTGGGTGAGGGACTCCCTGCTCAGTGTGCATGTGGGTGCGTGCCAGCAAATGGCGTCATACCGCAGCTGACATGGGGGCCCATTTGTCCATGGACACAGTAAATGGAAGGAGTGAGCATTCATGGCTCATGGCATGACCTCAAGAGATACACATACACATATTTGCCACTTCCATCCCACTCAGCCAGAGAGGAGTGCAGGATGAGGCCACTGGTGCTGACTGTGTTTGTGTGAGTGCTGTGTGTTTGTCAGTGTTGATCTCTAAGGCTGGCAATACATATAAAGATGTGTATAGTATATATGTGTGATGCATGCGCATGTGCCTACTGGGAACACATGTTCAGTCTGGGTGATGGTTAGACCTGTAGGCATGGAGCAGTGGTGGCCTCACCTCTGTCATGTAGTAACAAGTAGTACGTAGATAATACTAGGCTTTGCTGTAGTTCTTCAGAGGGAAAGGGAATTTTGTTGCTGCTCAGTTGAGACAAGGTACCATGTTTGAAAAAAGTTGATCAAGAAATATCTAATACTAATGGAGAATAAACATAAAGTGCACTTTAACATCTAAATAATAATGAAGTTAAAGACATAAATCAGTAGCAATACAAGAATAAAAAAGATGCTCTGTTCTTTCAGTAATCAGTTTTAGGGGACATCTGTTAACCTTCATGCCAAATTTCAAATGCTTTAGCAGCAAAAAAAAAAAGTAATAATACCATTAATGATGGAAGGCTGAGATGGCATTTAAGTACTACTTGCTTTCTCATTGAAGTGTATGAGTAGCTATGAAAGTTGCTGTCTTTCACTGAGGTGAAATTTCACTTAGACTTGGGAGACAATGATCAACTCGATCTTAACAAGCTTAATTTCAAAAGTAAAATCAAAACATGATTTTTTTATCACATTATTTATCCTTACGTGTATATCATGTTTTCTACAGTCGGAAAATAGAAAACACACATTCTGTACTTAAAAATGAAAGGAAGATGACCTGGCTCACCATATGTTTCTTAACTCAATATTTACTTTATTCCAGCTGTGGAAATAAGTTTTGAAGAAGAGACTCATTTAATACCATGGCAATAAGTAGAGATGTGTTTATAATGAAACACAAATTTACCAAAGATACATTATGTCAGAATAAACTGACATCTTTCCATTTTCTAGATAGCACATTTTTCCAACAGAAAGATCTCAGCGGTATCAATGAAGTAAAATATTTGATGTGGTACAATATGGGAAATCATTAGTTACATTGGAGCAGGCAGAGTGGAAAGGTCATAAGATGGCTAAGGAGCTAGTTACAGGAAGGATGGCAATAGTCTGCTGGTGAAAAGCAAACATTGGCCAGAGGGAAATTAGCAATGGGACCCCCACTGGGTCAGTGCTGGGAACAGTGTTATATAAAACATCATTAATGACTTTGGCAAAAAGACTAGGAGGTGGCTGATGAAATCTGCTGGCAAAGCTAAAAGGTATTAAAAAGAATCAGAGGATTCCCAGTATTTGAATAACAGCAATGGGGTAAAACTCATTAATATGAAGTGGAAGTCTGTGGACTTACAGTGTTCAAGCATTACGAACTAGGAGGCAGAATGTGGAAATGGCTGAGGGAATTACTGGATGAATTACTTTAGAATGCTTCTGAGTTCCCTAAAATTGTGTAACATCAACCACATCAAGTAAACAGAATAGATGCAATCGTAACGTGCAGTACTGGAGGTGATTTCCAGCAAAACCAAAAATCGGTGAGTGGTGCTGTACAAGACACTAGCGGCACCAGATCTAGCATATATACTCTATTTTCCATTTCCCAGAAAAGGTGGTAAGAGTTAGAAGAGCTACAGAGGACAGCTATCAGGGCAATGAGAGGAACAGATGCTTCGTCTCAGATGTAAACTACATAGGTTTTTCCTAAGAGGCTGTGATGCTTCAAAAATTGTATGAAGAAAGAATCTGGAATTTTAAGCAAGATGAACAAAAATAAAATAAAGTATTGAGAAAATGGAGTAATTTAGTGTTTTCTTTTGTTTTTCTTCAGATTGAATTCACTTAAATGCAGACTGCAAAAAGTCTATAGAAAAACTACACAGGGATAAATTTCCTTCAACACATGCAGCCTCTCTTATACAGAAGAATCTGGATGAATTCTAGCATTTTTCAGAGATTTCTCCTGACTTTTTAAAAAAAGCTGTTAATTTACAGCTGCCCCATGTGGTTATATTCAGTTGTTTGAAAGTGCCCAGTAGTCTAATATTTAGGCACTGTGTTTTCATTTAAAGATAAAGGTGAAAGCAAGCATGTAGGAGAAAAAAAATCCCAAAGGATTGAATTTTGAAAGGTTAATTCCAAATGCTGAGCGTTTAGTGTCCAAAATCATAGGATCTTTTTGACTGTATCTGATATTATCCTTCTTTATAGCTGACAAATATTAACATTAAAAAAATGAAAATGCCCTCTAGTTCTCTTCCCTTAATCTTAACATTGGATGACTGCTCCACTACATTAATACTTGCTCTGCCTGTTCTTTTGACTCCCTTGGTGATTTGATCCATAAATCGCTCCTCTCTGGAGCCCAACAAAAATTACATATTTATTTTTCTGCCAGTAGTTGATGTTCCTGAATTTTCAGTGCTATAGTGGTACAATGGTTCTATTTTACTCAGTGTCTTATTTCTTGCAGGCAAAACTTCTGCAGTGGCGGGTCATCCTCTCATATGGGGAAAACAGTGGCATTTTCAATATGTATATTAAAACCAGTTGAACATCTAATTTAGAGATCTGCTATGGTTCTGAGACATTTGTTTCAAATATCCTTTATTGACAAGTCTTCTATAAACACACACAAATGACATCTTTTCAAATCACTCTGCTTTTTTTCAGTAAACAAAAGAGAAGTACAAGGTTATGGCTCTATAATCTGGTATTAAATCAAACTAGTGCATCAACCCACACAGTGTAAGAGAGCACCACTGGGAGATGTCTACCACTGATCTCCCTGCCTTGGAAGGCTTAAGATTACATAAATGCGTTCTCTTTCATTTAACCTACTCAAAGCCTGTCTCTTTGAATCAAAACTCATGTTGGCCACTCCAAATTATCAAGACACAACTTATCTACAATAGACTGCTCCAAAAGATTACTGACAAATTATAAGCAATTTCAGCTGCCTGTAAATGTTTCCTGTGGATCATTTTGACTGACCTTGAGATCAACCTTAAGCAATTCGGGTATTTGTCTTTCATATATTTCCCTAGTGGATATGAATATCAGTTGTATAAAAAATGATGGATGGTGGCAATTTCCTATTAATTGTTACAGAAAAAAAAAAAAGTAAAAAAAAAAAATCCTAGCACTTCTGATGGGTAGTGGTGATGACAGAGAAAGGGGAATTGTATTTCAGGTGAATATTTTCTCTGGCAATTTTTGTGTAAGCAAATCTTGAATGATGCCTTTGAGTAATTGTGAAAATGTGTCATTGGCAATTGTCCTAGAATTACAAACAGAGTTAGGGAAAGATGAAGTCACCCATTCAACAGAAGTAACTGCCAGAAACAAGAAGAAGATATGCTGTTTGTCTTTCCTTTTACAGTTTATCTGCCACAGGGACGCTGAGTCAGTGATCTGTCATTCAGGCTCCATGAGTATTCGGGTTTCTGAATATTGACAGATACACCATCATCTTAAGTATAACTATTTATTGTATTTCAATGGCCATATTTTTACTGTCTAATTGCATTTTCAAGCAATTGTAGAAACTTTAAACATGAAAATTTAGTAACAAATGAAAATTAAGTATTTTGACAGAATAGCACTGATATTCAATTGCCAACAATGTTATATGACTTGTCTTTAGTGAAAAACTTTATGCAAATGGTTGCCACCTGGTATACACACATTTCTTGACAGACAAGAAATATTACGTTCTTACTAAAATGAATTTAGATGCCATTATACAGACAGTTTATTCTTATACTAAATTCTTAAACCTGTGCATTACTTGCTATTTTCTGGAGTGGATTTATTATTTTAGGGATTTATAACAGCTTATCTCCATAATCTGTCACAATTAAGAACCAGTATTTACAGAGTATTTGGCTATTAGTACCGGTTGTGAGCTATTAGCATCAGATAACATATTTTTTAAGACTCTCATTTCAGCCATAGCTTGAAAGTCCAGTTCACACTAAGGGGTTTTGTGGCCTGAAGGATGGGATATGAAGATGACCTGAAGGAATGTGCTGCATAGAGATAGTCTCAGGGACAGCATCTGAAAGTGCTTTGATGCTCAAAGATGTAGATAGGCACTTAATAGTATTTAAAAAAATGATGGTTCCTGCTAGCTGAGATGCTTAAGTGTCATTTTTTTTAAACTCAGCTGGGCATCTGTCTGCACTGTATCTATAGCTTTTCACTACTTTCAAGTAAATTCTGATCAGTGAAAACACATTTTCTTCTTCTAAGTCTGTTTTACCTTTCCTAATTCAGCTGCATGTCTGAGAGTGACTGTGGATTCTTCCTTTCTATCCATCAGTAACAACACAGGGTTTGGAAGCTCAGAAATGCCCTTAGGCCTACTTTTGGAACAGAGTGAGAACTTCTTACATTGCTGCTCAAGATATAAGAGATTCCCAATTGTGTTTGGGATTCAAACAAATTCAATTGTATTTGCTCTGTGTTGTTCATCCAGATGAAACCAGAAAAGTAAACAAGAGCACAAATCCATTCGTATGGTGACATGCTTACTTAGAAACTACTACTCTGAAACGTACTTTAATAGAGAAAAGTAAGGACGTCTGCTTAAAACAATGTAATTCTTTTCTGTAAGACACATTTCCTCTCTGTTAATTACTTCGAGAGAGACCTTTAAGAGCTGTCTGTGCTAGTAGATTTTAGGGTGCCAGATTTCCACACAGACGCTGTAATGATACTGGAAATGTTTTCCTTATTTACAATAAAGTCAGCACTGAACTTATATTGTCAGGTTTTCAAAGATTTCTCTCCATCAGTCCTCCAGCTCTTCCATTCTTCTGAGCAGAGATTCTCAGGGATTGTTCTCTGCCATGGAGCGTGGATATCTCTGAATTTCACATGGATCCCAGAATCCTTTTCAACACACTTATTTCGGCACTCCCTCTCACAGTCCTTTCACAAACTGTAAATCAGAATCAGGAATGAAAGGTCCAGGTGAGTGAGCAGAAATAAATGCTTTACAAGAGGAAAAGACACAGCTGAAGTACTGGGTTGATAGCTGAGGCAGTTTGGTGCTGGAAAACCACTTGGTTATGAGTAGAGAGGCATGGGTCAAGTCCAGATTTTGCTCAGGACACTTAGTATGTGTAGGGTTGGACTTGCTTAGCTGACCTTAATTACATTATTTTTTTTTTCTCTGCAATCTAAATAAGGCTTTTAATAGTTTAGTTTCAAGTAATAAAGTGCCATTCATGTGTGTAATTTATTACTAAGTACATTAATATTTATAGGCAGAGCTGAAATTCTTCAGTCAACATTAGAGAATTTTCTCAGTCAAGAAAATCATCTTTGGTCCAATTTATTTAGTAAGTGAGGAACTGTCTAATAGAAACCCTCTGCATGGTTGCTGTAGGTCAAGCTAAGCAGATAGAATAATAAAATGATGTTGAGTTTTACTTCAGTCCCATCTCTTTTGTAAACCTTTTGGCTCTGATGTCTGGCATAATGTTTTAAGCCAAATCCAAGTGAGAATGTAATTCTTGGAATCGTAACATGCTATGTAACTTAGAATTATCTTAATACGCTGATTTTAAAATTCAGTGGGACAAATTCATTTGTGCTCTCTCTTCACTGTGGCTGGCATCAATTCAGTTGGATATTGTTTATTTGCTTTATAAAAAGTGCAGCTGTGGTTTTTCTATATGGCTAAGAATATGATGGTATGGAAATTTTCTTGCACTCTCTGTATGGGTTGTAGGGAGCAGAACGGCTCCTGTGAGTGTATAATTCCTTCTGTTGAAGTAGGTCAGAATTGACTAAGCAAAGACACAGCATGAAAGACGTTTGTTTCTACGCCTTTAATGTACTTGACATCATAGTGGAACATGAGAAGGGTTTAATAATTTAAGGGGTACAGATGACCATTAAGTGCACATATAAAATATTTCTGTACATTAAATGGATACCTGCAATTAAGTTTGGAGAAAAATATCAACACTTAGTAAAATCTGAGAAACATTAGAGAAAGACAGCATGTGTCCGTGAATTAAAATGCCATTAAAATGATTATGACTTCAACAATACAAAAAAAATTATATATGATTCTGGAAGATGCTGAAGTTCATTGTGTACAAAAGCAGAATGAATAAAGTACCAGTGTTTGACATTATCAAAGTAACATCTCATATTTCCCATTCAATTGCATTCTGTATACATAGTTACTGCAATGTTCTTTTTCCAGCTCCACTTTGAGTCACTGTTGTGGCTGTGAATTTAACAATGCTTATCATCAAAGATGTACTCTAAATCCCTGAGTCATAAATGCTGCAAAATGATGAAAGTTTAGAAGTTATAGCTGAACGTCCAAATAGGTAATATGGATAAACAGACCACTGCTGGTAGGCATAGAAAGGAGTCTTTCCTTGTATGAGAGCTCATGGTTTCCAAAGAACTGCTGGAAAAATGTATAGCTGTAGGGAATGATAGAAGCTTTGAAATAGGAAACATGAAGCTTGTGCACCACCAGGCTTCTTAACCTTCCTTTATATGTAATGTTTCAGTCTGTGTCTTTTTCTAAACATCTGGAATAAAGAGAGCTGACTCCACCCTACAGACAGACCATGTGGCTGCAGAATAAAGAAGGCAAGAGGGAAAATAAACCACATGGCCAAGTAAAATAAACCAGAGCTGGTTGAACATTTCAAAAACCTCTCTTCAACATCTTATTCCAAATGTTGCAATATTCATATCTCGTTTCAAATAAACACACATTATTTATCTAATTTATAAGACAGCCGAAAGGCTATGAGCTTGCATCCTTCCCAAAGGGGTCTTCAAACTCACACTGTTAAGTCCATTATACTTAAACCACACTTTCTCCATATTACAGCCCTTTACTAGAACATGAGACCTCCTTCCATCCATTGTCATCCTGTCCTCAATCCTTTTACCCTCAGAAATCATTTGATTAAGCCCAGCCCTTAGTGGCTCAGTGTGCTAAGGCAAGAGTCCTAGGGTCTAGAATTCGTATCTCTTTGCTCATTCAAATTATCCAGCAAATCAATTGGGATTCATTCAAGCCATGACATTTAGGAAGGCCAGATTAATGCTGTTCACTTGGTGGAGAATGAACAGTAGTATTTCCTCCAAGCAGCCTTGTGGCATGTGAGAAAGGCTTGGGAATGCAGTTTGTGGTAGTGCAAATATCTGTGAGAGAGGGGATGGCTGTCTGTGGGGAACAACTGTCATGTGGTGTGCTTGTAAATGAAGATATAGTATAGTAGGGTACTTGGGATTTATGTATATAAAGTAAGCATCCCATCAAGTATGGGTATATAATAAATTGTTAAACAAATAACAAATTGTTATTCAAGAGGTACCCAATCAACAGAGCTGCAGATTTCGAAGACTCAGATAGAATTATTTATTAATTTATCTAGGACTTTCCTAGGAAGGAGAATGAACAGACATCATGAGAAATGGGATGAAGGGAACAGTAGCAATGTTTGGAGTTGCTCAGAAAATTAAGACCATGTGCTATGGAGATGACAGAGCTGGAACGTACCAGTTCTGTGCTCACATGCAGATCTGCAAAGGAGAATATGGAAGGATAGCTGACAGCAGGAGAGGCAGGACTAGGGGGAGTTCTCTGTGGAGGGCGCTGAACAAAGAGAAAGTCAGAAGGTGCAGAAATCTGGTGAAATTCAGAAAGAGGATGCATTTTATTCTTCATAAGAATAAATCTGAAGGGAAATATTGAGAAGCAGGATAGAAAATATATTATCAGATATGCTATTAGCAGAAAAGAGCAGTTCTGTAGGAAATAAAAAGAGAAAGAAGATACAACAGAAAGGTTGTGTAAAGTAGCAAGCTTTATACAAATATTTCTTAGAAGACTTAGAAGACACTTGATCTCAGTATGTTAAGCTAAATAAGAATTTTTAAGGTGAAAAAATGAAAAGAAAAGAAAACAAAAAGAAATGAGAGGAGAAAGAATAGTGGGCTTAGAGGACAGGGGCCATATCCTGCAGTTTGCCCAGGGCAGTGCAGTGCTGAAGGCTGGCCCCAGGTACAAAGTAGCATTTGCATTAGATGGTGAGTTGTGAGCAAACCCATAATTATTTTAGCCTTTGGCTCTTGTATTCAAGAACTGTCATGTCTTCTGAAATGTGTTTACAGCTTCTGACACATCCTGTCATTGTTGTAGGGCTTACAGTAATAGGGGTAATTCTGATCCAGGCCTTTGTTGCTAACGATAATGAAAACCAATACATGGGCATCTTATCCAATCATCTTAATAATGGTCCGTACTGGGTAGTGATTTATAATGGCTTAGTGTTACATGGATTTGTTCCATGGCACTATTATAGTATTTTAATTATTATTGTTATTATTATTTGAGGGAACTGTACTGATTCAGACATCAAGAAAACCTTTGATTTCTATATTGTTCACTTAGGCACCATGTTGTATTCCATTTTCCTTGACTTCCCAACATTATTTATCATTTCAATAAATGTCACTGATCCAAAAGCCATTGACAGAACTTTCAGGTAAATTGACTGAGAGGGAGAAAAACTATAAAGCAAAACAAATCCACAGACTTCCTATAAATAAACACATCAAACTCTTTGATTTTAAATAAGCTTGTGTGCTGCTTCTTTTCATTTTAACAAGGTTTTACATATTGGAATAACAAAATAATTTGTCAGGTTATCAAATAATGTTTGAGAAAGGTCTAATGCTACTTATTTAAGCTAGGATCATTTCTGCATGGATATCTCTGTCTTGGTTTCTCAAATTTTTTCTATTTTTTTCAGACTGAGTGCTTATTGCTTTCAATAATGGATGCAAAAATGCTATATGCTTTTCCTCTTGGTATAATATATCCTGACAAAGGAATTCTGTTCTAGGAAAGTGTCTTCATGTAATGTTTCTACACCTGCCTGTAACATCACAGACCAAAAGCTCTATGATCCTTTAGAATTACAAGCTGAACTGCAACACTTAAACTTTATCTGAAAAGCACTGAAATTGTTTTAAGTGAATTCATAAAAGTAGGGGGAGGGCAACTAATCAGTATATTGTTATTTTGACACATGTGGTTGCTTTTTAGAAAATGCATTCATAATTTTCTGTTTGACGTGATCTCAGCATCCAGTAAAAAGCTGAGAATTTTTCATCCTACTGACAGGACTCCATTAATAAAACAACAATCTTTTGTGTGTAGTAATCTTTAATCTTATTTTGTCACACACTTCTCAGTAGCATTTCCACTCGTTTTACAGTATAATTTATGGCACTGAAACAACTCTCTGCCCTGAAAAAGGTCAGTCTGTCAAGGTTTACTTGTCTTTGAAGAAAAGTAATAGAGCATTATTTATGAAGCAAAGAATACGCTTCAATACTTTAATCAATCAGAAAGATACTTGCATTATTGTATCTTTTGCCAAAAAATACCACGAGCAAAGGATACATCAACCTTGCATTCTCTTTTATGTCACAAAAAGCCTTTTACCTTTTATGTCTCCTTCTTCTTTTGTGTTTACAGCTATATGAAAATAACAAGGCTGATGATGTCTGATATCTAGGAACAATTTGTAAATTATGAGAATAGGGATTGATCTTATCCGAAGAGCAGAAAGTCTCCGGACAGATTAACTCCAGCTATCCACTGTGCTCATCACAATCAATTCTTCTGATCAAATGTTGGGGGGTTGGGTCATGTGATGTAAAATAATGTCTCTAGAGAGAAAACTGCAAAAGTTTAAGGGACCTTACGGTACCTCAAAGGTGATAGGCATAAGGCATAAGCACATTTTGTGCCCATATGTTTTTAGACATCATCATAAGCATGAATTAAAACATGTAATGTGGGGAAACAAATTGGTAGTTCATTAGAGAAAACAGTCACGCTTTATATTAGTCTCTCAAAAAAGAATTTAATTTAAGTTTAGTAAAACAGCTTTATGTGAATGAAATGTCAATATATTAAACTGCTCTGTTGGTGTTTAACAAGTGTGTAATAAGATACATATTATCTATAACTTGTTAGATACTAGCAAGTATTTTTTGCCAATTAATCCCTCTCTGACATGAAACATCTATTACAACTGGGAAGAGTTACTTCTTGCTTAAATCTCTACACAGTAAAACCTGTTTACTTCTCAGGAACAGCAAACTCACTTGTCACCTATCTCCATAAGGCACTTAGTTACTAGTACCTTATGCATTTTACTCTGGCTATACCACCAGCTTTACTCACAGAATTCCTGTTCTGAAAAGATGGACATTATCTCTCTCTAAAATCTCTGTTGCAGCCCAGACAAGGTTGACAGAAACCTGAACCCTTCCTGAATCGTCATGATAAGCCAAAGCAAATTAAATGCCTGTACTACACGTTAGCTCAACTGGTGATCACAGTCCTCTTTTACATAAGCACTCATAAGGGAACCCAGCGTCCTAAACCTTAAGACCAGATCCAACATAGATTGAAAATATCTGCAACACTATTATCAAGATATCTCAGTATTTCTTATCTTAAGAAGATGATTAGAAGATGAAAGTCCACGTAGATAGGTGGGCTAATATCTACCAACACACTTTCTTTTGGATTGGTATCCAGAAAGGAAACACTGATAAAGTGTGCAGACAGTGTTAATATTTCCTATTGATTTTTTTATACCCTTTGTGGATATGTACATTCTCAAGTTGGGCAGATGGTCCTTTCAAAGTTAGTGGAGACTGACATCGCAGTTAAGTCTAACAAATTAAATTTTGGGTGACATGCTAGCTAATCATATGAGACATTTAAGTATGATGTCTCTAGCTGTCTTTCTCTGGTTGTTAAAAAAAGATTTGCCTATTTTACTTCTGATAAAACAGTTCTTAAGATTTAGATACATGAGAAAGCATATTATGACTTTGTAGGACATCTGAATGCAGATCTACTTGCAGTAAGCAAGTTGATTGTCCTGCAAAGATGAATGTATGCCATGAACTTTGCTTTCTGCTAATGAATTACCGAGTGTTGTGTAACACAAAAAAAGGGTAATGGTAATAATGATTGCCAAATAAACATGCGTCTGTACAGAGTGCATTAAATTAAACAGTGGCATAGATACTTGCTTTGTTGTGACTGGGTAGTAGTTACGAAATATGAAATAAGAATCATATTAAGTGAACTTTCAGTGCCCCATATACCCATGTACCTGAACTGAATCAGTACTAACAGTTACAGAACTCTAAAGCAAGAGTATTTTATTTTGAAGCACAGCTTCTCTAGTCAGAGTTGATATGAATTATGATGAATTTTAGTAGTCAAGTAAAAATGAGTCAATATGGTGCTAAAAGTGTGACATAGCTGAGCACTCTTAGGGACAGATAAACCACAATAGTGACGAGATCTCACAGTTGAGGTTGATATGAATAGATATATGAATGACTTTAAACCACTGGTTGTGACTAAACAGGACCTTGCAGATAAAGGTAAGCATGTGTTAAACTGGTTTGGTATAATGAGGGACAAATTGTTCTGTGCTTTACAAGAGCAATCTCTAAAGCCCTGTGTTAATGCACAGTGTTGCACTTCATGTGCTAGTGGCATGGAGCTGAAATGTCATAACCAGCTCATGATCCAGTGGTCTGCTGTACTTTTGTCACAGTTCTGTTTAATTCCTCTGTAAGCCAGAATCCCCTGCAATGAATGAAAACCTTCCAGGAACTCCAATCAGCCTTGAAACAAATCCCTGGAATGTGACATTCATTTTTCACATTCAAATAAAATTAAAAAAAAAAAAAAGAGAAAAACAGTTACACAGTTAAAAAATCTATGATGAAAAATATTTTATAAAGACTTTCTTAGGTTTGCCTTCATATTTGTACGTATCTTCTAATACACCATTCAGATCTTGCAGAACATTTCTTTGTGAAGTGTTACCAGACTTTAATTTTCATCAGCTATTTCCATTTATTTCCAGTTCCAGACTCCTTTTGCATTTTAAGATCTGGTCTGTAGATGTAGTTCAGATCAGAACTGTGCGTTAAACCATTTTCATTACAACTTTTATCCTTCCTGTCCACCTCTTTCCTATTATGTGCAGGGCAGAATTTTTCTAAGTAAAACCAGACATTTCAAGAGGGGAAATTATTACCCTCTGCAAAGGTGTGTTACATTTTTTCTCCAATTCTGCTTTCTGTTTAAGAAAAATATAGCAGGAGAATATGAAAAAGAAATAAAAGTGTGAACGACACAAGCAAGGGCTGCATTCTGTGTGATAAAGATAGTAACAAGAAAGGGTCTGTTGGTTTATACTGTTTCCCATTCTTGATACAATCATTGTCTCAAGAACAGATTCATATTCTGCATCATTTTCTGTTACCTTTATAGTCTTTCTTACGAGAATGAGGAATGAAAATTTTAATGCCTCATATATTCTGTGAATTACTGTAGGCGAGTATGCTGTACTACTTTGATCTTTCCTATATTCCGCGGTTTGATTGGGTCGTGATGTGAATAGAAAGCAGCACAAAACAAATCACTTTCTGAGAGAACAATTGCAATGCGAATAAGTGCAGAAAGAAAAAGGTACCAGTTCAGCCCATTCCATTATGCAGTAGATTGGGTAGAAACAGAGTTCAAATATCTGCTTTTAGAGGTACTAAAGATTATCTCAATTTTTGGGTTAACCAACCTATCAATCCTTAGAAAAAATTTTGACTGGGTGTTCATAATCAGAATATAACTGTCTAGACTTAGATTCAGCATTGCTTTATTAAGGTTCAGCAGTGCTGTAGCACAGAAGGAATGTGAAGATGAAGAGAGACATAAAGGAAAATAAAAGATTAAAAAGAAAATAAAACAGAGAATTAAAAATGTCTTAACTGCCTTAAAAATTCTTCATCATTTGTGTAGTCATAACTGAAAAATAACCAAGCAGGAGGAAATGCAGGGGAAGAGACTGAGGCAAAGGGGAAAGCTGGATGCCCCTGGGAAGAACTACCCCTGTATTGTCCAGTTGCTCGTAGCATGGAGGTTTCCCCCCACTGACTAGTGATGCCGTCCCTGCCTGCTCCATGCTCTATGCTCCCTCTACCACCAGAACACTAGAGTCAGAAATTGCGAGGTCTGACAGCTTGTGCCTCTGACAGGTAACAGCATTTCCAGCAAACACCATGAACACCTGACTTCTCCTTTCCTCTTTCAATGGACCCTTTCTTCAGTCAGTACTGATTTTTTCACAAGTGGTGTGTGGTTTTGTTCCAAGCAAATGTGCACTATATTTGGGAAACTGGACAGTGTTTTATACTGGGGAAGACCTACTATGGGACATATTGGTTCAGGTTTGCTTGAGTCAATGAACAAAGGAAAGAAGGAAAAGAAAGCAAAGGATCATGAGCAGCTTGCTTCTACTAACCATACTCATGATTAGAGTCTGCCATTTTTGAATAGGGCAGAAATAAACACATTGCACTGTATAAGAGATATGAAGCAAGCTTTTCCCTGGGTCTGAAACCAGCAGATGGGTGTGCCAGCTTTTAAGATGTGACACTTTCAACACGTTTATGTCCATCCTCTGTTGTATCCCTGTGCTTATACTCTGTATCTCTGTGTACTCATTTCCCTAGTCAATGGTATTTGCATAAATACATTTTAAAGATAAAAGTTTTACATCGATATTCTTATATCTAAATTTATGACATACAAAATCTCTGAAAAGATTTTAAAGATTTTTTTAAATGCTCATTTCACTACTTAGATTTTTATATATAATGAGAGATAAAAATTGTGACATTATTCAGAATATAACTCTTATGTGATACACAATTGTTTTATATGGTTATCTTGTATGTATTCTCATATGTTTGCTAATCATAACAAAATCTGTCTACCTTTCCAAGCGCAAATTCTGAACTACCACACCTACCGTGAAACCTGTGTCATACTTGACTCCTCTCTTCTCTTTTCACTCATGCACATATACTTTAATAGTGAGAAGAATGAGTGCTGTATCAGACACAAAAGAGATTATTTCTTCAGGATGCTGAATGCATATAACAAATACTAGAGTTTCCCTATTTTCAGACTGAAAGCAAATGTCTGTATTAAAGTAATGGATTGCAGACAGCATAATAAGCTATAATGAAGCCATGGTTGTTTGTATAACATTCCTAATACCTTTACTTTCTTTACGATGGCTGTTGCTAAAATCTTCAAATACTAGAAGCTTCTCCATTCTGTCTTGCCTATGACATAGTTTGCTGTATTTTAGGCTTCATGATGACCTGTCTATATTGCTAGTAACTCAGAAAAATCTTTTTTTTGCTACTCCTAACTCAGGCATCATGGCCAAGCAGTGCACTACATCACAGAACCAGTGTGTCCAGGTCATTATGTACAAAAAACACCAAGGGGCTTTTGCGCTAGGTGTAGGTCTGCTGCCATGCGAAATCTGGCCTGTGCAACAGCTCTTTCAATACAAACCAAATGATATCTGACTGGTACTGTATTATCTATGTACCATGAAATGTTCACATTTCTTCCAGTTTCCTTTCGAAGATCCCTCTCTTGTTCCCTTGCCTCATCATTGACTTTTTGCTTTCTCATGTCTTATTCTGCAGTCTGTTTCCTAATAACCATTAAGGTACCCTTTTCAATTTATATTTGCAAAAATCTACAGAAGTTTATCTGAAAAAAGATAAACTTGACAAACCTTCGGCCAAAAAGCTTATGGCATGATTAAAAGGACACACATTTTCACTTCTTTATTTTGTTATGGCTCTGTGAGCCCTGAGATACTTTGGATTTTTGTTTCAATTTTCCCACCTCATTTCAGTGTTTTCATTTTCAGTGTTTCCATTTCAATTTCTGACTTCAGTATTTTATTCTGAGATAGGACTTTTTTTTTTTTAATTTCTCTTTGTTTCATTACAGTGCTGTACTCTTAGTTTCCAATTTTATTTTGACTCAGTGTGGGATATTTCCATTACTCTCATGCTGCCCTATTTTTATTTACTTTTTATTCAGAAGAGTATGCATCATTTAAAATTGCTTCAGTGTAGCCACTTGAAGTAACACTTGAAGGCAGTCTGTCCTCATGAGGAAAAGCTCGTTAATTTGTCTGTTTGAAAATGTGCCTGGCTGCAGCTCCAAATCATAGCAGAAATCATGTTTGGTGGAAGCAATGTAGGAAGTGAAAGCACTTAAAGAGATTCTCTTGGCATAGCAGACAGGTATTGTTTATCTGTTACCCCTACTGCAGTGCTGCACTGATATTTTGCACTGTTTGCAAGACCAAAATTATGTATTGAATTCACTTTTCCACTCCAAAACTTGCCCTTTCTGTTCTGCACTGGAAAACGCACAGTAAAGCAGTTAAGCAGCAGTATCCCCCAAAGGCATTTTTTTATCCTGATGCCAGTACCAGCAACAAAACCAGCAACCTTATTTTTCCAACTACAGCCTGGGTTACAATGGTGATCCTGAAAACAGGCAGCAGGAGGCTGGGCAGCAGCAGCCTTGTTTCATGGACTTGCCAACGGGTGAGCTCCAGTGGAAACTGGTTTATAAATACACTGCTGGGAAGTTTTCAGTGCAAGATCTGGGAAAGTAAGGTACGCTAGAGCCAGTAAATCAAGAGGAAAGGTGCATGTGTGTGTGTGGTACAGCTGGCTGGGTGCAGCAGACAATTTCGAAGAGGGAGAAAAGAATTGAAAAAGAGTTCAGTAATCCTGAGAAATTTGCATCTTTAAACCATCACAGCAGCTGATGGTTTAAAGAGGCATCACACAGCTATGGTCTAGGCTGCCCAACCACTGAACTGTACTTGGGTATGCTTATTTTTGGAAAGGACACTTCTGCTAGTCTGTAAGCTCGTACTGGAAAAAAGTGTCATGATCTTTATCTCAAAGAAACGTGTTTTTCAAGAGGAAATCTGCCAAGGAACCTGGTAGTGTTCCCATGGTGTACTTTACCACCATCTCTGCAGTTTTTCACAGCTAAGGATGCTGGGAACAAATGTGTATAGTACATGAGTTCTCTAAACAAAGTTAGTGAGGGTTTGTGATCTGTTGTGCGGGTATAATAGATATGGTAAAGAACATGAAAGGCAATGCCAGAGAAAACAGTGTAAAAAATTATCTTGGGAGAAAAACCAAAGGCGCACTGAGTTTTTTCAAGAACCAAGAGGGACTGCACCAATTCTCACCAGCATTCAAACTAAGCCAAAATAAATTAGTGGAACCTTTTCGGAACAGGCAAAAATATTGTTGCAAACATCCTACAGACAGCTGCGAGTGAAGGCCACTGAAGCCAAAGTGATTCTGACTCCAAGCCTTCTTCCCATGTAATGCTCCTGCTTCGAATGTTCTGCCACTGTAAGCCTGAGGTGGTGAAGCCTGGACTCCCTCATTTTGCTATATCTCTGTGATACCACTGGAAGCACAGTATAACATGGCCTGAATTGCTGGGGAAGTAAAAAGGCACAGCTGAACCACAGTATGCATGTAAGGTATCATAGCATTACAGCAAGGGAATTAGTCCCTCCTATTATGATGCCATTTAGGCCAACCTGCCTGTTGCAGTGCTGCTGCTATACTTTTTCCAGCACTGGAGATGGCTCATTCAATACTAGGTTTTGAATCCCAGCACTGTGTTGGATTGCAGCATAAGTATGATCTCAGTCTATTAGAAAGAACATTAGATGATGGAAAACAAATGAGAGGTGGGGTAGGAAGCAGTGGCAGCTTAAAAACATTAGCAGCTTTTTCCAGCAGAGCTGTGCTTTGTTACAAAGGACCAAGGGCAGCTAGTCCTATTTGCCTTCTACCTTTAGAAAGGAGCAGCCACTGAAACAACGGGATGTTGCTATGTCTGGGTGCACTGTCAACCACTGCAAAAGGCTCATGCATAGCAGAATGCTGCCTGCT
>NW_009922175.1:0-3083 GCF_000696875.1 Nestor notabilis | reverse complement strand
CTTTCCCTCTTCGTATTCAACCACTTCATTCCCTACTTTTCTGTGCCTCATCTCACCTCTAAGGTATATTACTCTATATCACTGTGTAAAGAGACAAATTCCTGCACCTTTCCTACTCTCACCTGCAGACTTCAGTGAAATTGTAAGACAGAATGGCTGTCACCTTCTGACTTCTGAACTCAAAATAACCCCCCCAAAATTTAATTCTTAATTTTCCACTGGAAGTGTCTTAACTGTATTTTAATGCTGATAATTTAAAACATCTGAATTAATCAATCATTTCGATATATGAAAAGCACGTAGGAAGGGGACATTTTGGTTTTATCAAAAAATCCCAAATTCTGATTCTTCACCTTTTTCATATTATAACAAGATCACCTTTCTGAGATAAATATTTCATTTTCATTCTTGGTAATATATTTTTCCCAAGAATTCTGGAATCATTCATTTATCAAATGTAATACAGTTATTGAATGTTGCATTTTAATATCATCACTTTAAGAACTTAATTTTCAAGCACTTTTGCACCTTATAATTTAGTCTTATAAGGAGTATGCTTGAAATCAACAATACTAGCCTTGTAAGTGTTGTTTGAGTTGAATCACAATATCAGGCCTGATGATTTTATCTCAGACATGTATAGCATTCATGGTATAAGAGTATTTGAATTAGCCTACAAGCTCCTCAGGGCAGGACACATGTCTTTGTCTACATTTGCAGAGTGTGAACAGACAGTTGGCTCCTGATAAATAATACAATACAATTACCTAACTATACGATGCAGAAATTTGCAAGGAAATGAAATTTCAGGTTGCCTGTAGAGAAATGCTCATAAAACACTTTTCAAGAAATGAAAGGTGGAGGAAAAGAGAAACAATTGTTTTACTTTAGAAAATCCTGAGGTTAGAGGTTCAAGGATGGGCATTGTCAAATTAATTCCGTTTAGTTAGCATGGCATTAAAATGAACTGTGAAGATTTCTAGGGATTAATATTAAAGAAATGGAAATCTTCCTCTTCCTTTAATAAAATGAGATAAAAACTTTTCAGGTTTGTACCATTCCTTTTTGCTAGAGATAAGAATTCTGCTTTACTGGCTGTCTGTAACCAAGATGATGTGACCTTTGCTGGATTAATATCTCCTTCTTTTCCTAACTAATCTTCTCTAATAGCAAAGGAAGATATTTTGGGTTATAAAAGAACAGTTTGGGGTGTTGGAACTGGTCATAAGAAAGAGTAAAATCGTTATGGCAGGATATATAGAGGTGTTAGCATCTTAAACATAAATTCATAATCAAGGCGTACCAAAGGCTTTTTTTTTTTTTGCAGTGATATGGTTTTCACTTTATTATTCTTTGCTAGACAAACTGCAATACACTGCTGTAAAATTTACACAGAAACCTGACAAAAAAGCCCATACACCAAAGCCAGCTCATAGGTATACAAACAATACCTGCATGAGGGGCATGTATTGCCTGCCCCTCATGTCCCAGGAAGGGATTCATCCTTAGAGAAAATTGCACATTTTAGGTGCTACTGTCTTTCAGCATTTCTACTGAGGACAAGAAACAAATTCCTGTTGGAAATGATAAGACGCCCTTCTGGTAAAAGCACAGATCAGCCTATTTATCCCAGAAGTGCTGCTTCACTCACTTTTTGAATTTATAGAGCTATTTAAAACTTGCCACTATTTTTATATTTTTAACCATATTCCCTAGAAATCTTCTGCTCAGGGAGTTCTACTTTTCTGCCATAAACATCTATGTAGGATGTCATGGAATTAAGTTAGATTTCTGTTTTATTTTATCTTGCACATTTTTCTACTTAAAAAGGTTTGCTATTTTTCCTATCTCAGAATCCTGAGAGATATTAAGGGTTTGGATGGATTTCATCCATCTGACTATCATCTGTGTTTCACTTCAGACAGTAAAATCAACAGTTTCTTCTGATAAGGTCAGAATTAGACAGCTTCTACACATCTGCTATGCTATCAACTGTCAAAGAGGGATAGAGACTAGACTGGCCTGCAAAACCGGGGCAAAAGGAAGATACATAATCTCAAGTCATGATGAAGGATGGGGAAATGGCTAGCGTAATTAGTCCTATAACCAAATGTTCCTATAACAATGCCAGCTACCATCATAGACACTCAACATAACTAGCCAGTGTGAAACCAATGCAAGATGACAGGTTAACTTGTACTAAGCATCGACACATCCATGACTTCCCAGTCAGCTTTCAGCAGTGCAGAAATTTACCCTCAAAGCACTGGAGAAGCTGCCTTCTTTTAGACACAAGGAGAAAATGGATTTCTGCAAGGAAGTGGGTAAGTCAGCTCAGCATTTTCATAGATTTATTCATAAATTCATAGTGTATGAGGCCAGAAGAGACTATTAGATAGTCTAGTCTGACCTCTTATAAATAATAGGTCATTAAGTTTCATTCAGCCCAACAATTTTGTGTTTTGCTAAAATACCTTTCTTACTCAAGTATTTATTTGATGACATGCAAAGACAGAAAAGCCACCATTCCTCTTAAGGTTTGTTTCTAACGATTTATGATGTTCTTTAAGAAGCACTCACGCTTTATTTTTAATTGCAATTTTGCTTGCCTTATACTTTGAGCCGTTTTGTTCCTGTTATGCATTTCTCTGTTAGATTTAATTACCTATTAGCATCTACTAGCTTCTCCCCAGTACTAGGGTCTGTAAGGAAGATCTTTGAACTCCCTCTTTCTTAAAGTGAATAAACCAGAGTCCTTAAATGTCTCAGTATGAGGTCTGTTCTTGGGACCTATAGTATTTTTGTATTCCAATTTCTGTCATTTTCCGAAGTGTGGAATTAAGGATTAGTTTCCTATTAACCTCACCAGAATTGTACATCAGGCTCTCACTGAACTACTTTTAATTACTTTTCCCATTATTTATCCCTGAATCATAAGCAGCGCTTTCTTCCATCATATCACATATAAAATCATACATTATATTTTCACAGCTTTACTCTATCTGTATCTAATCTATACCTATTCCTATCTATATCTATATATCTATATCATCTCTATCTATGTCTATATCTATATCTATATC
>NW_009922174.1:15014-55126 GCF_000696875.1 Nestor notabilis | reverse complement strand
ATATATATATATATATATATTCATTTGTAAAGCTCATAACTAACTATGATGAGACATATGAAGTTCAATCTGTAGAGACAGGCAAATTCATGAGCAAATTGCTTCTTCCAGCAGAAAAAGGGGGGAGTTAAAGGATTTATGCCCTCCGTCAGAGGGCATAAATTGCAAGCTGTCCCAAAATAACTTCCTTTAAAGGCTCTTGAAAGCTTTAACAGAATACAGACCTGCTTCAACGATGCCTATTTGATGGGAAAAAAAAAAAAAATTTTAAGGCTTCACAAATGGAAAAAACAAACCACTGAACTCCCAGTGTGATGTTTTGCTCAAACCTGATTTTTTTCCAATTTGCCCATAGTTTTGTCTCCAAAAATAGGAGAAAAAGTTTGCAATGCTTATATTTTAAGTAATCAAAATTACACAGTAAGAACTATGCAATTTACCTTTGACAGCTTGAGTTTTACTTACATAGTTCATATATTTCAGACTGGTAAGGACAGGCTAGATACATCCTTTCCTTTAGTTTTTACCCTTTCAAAACCTCAAGCACAAGGTTTTTAGAGTACCTAATGAAAAACAATTTTCACAGTCTTTTTTGTATGACACAGTATGTATGTATGGACTTACTTTCTGCTGAGTTAATTTAAAACCTAAACCTATCAGACCAGCAGCCCTTTATGACTAACATACATGTAAAGCATGGGATTATTTACATTTCAAACTGTAACCAGTAATACTTTGTAGTTGCTAGGTGCTTACAAATTAGATGAAGCTTTTTAAGATAATTTGATGTGGACTTTACCTCCACCACAAAGCTTGCTGGAGGAAGTGCTCTAGTGCTAAAAGAGAATAAAAATTCTGAGGAAACCGAAATTCCTAGTTTTAGGCTGAAACCTTCTGTGGAGACAAACAATATTTTTCTGATTCTGCATAACGTATGTGCCACCAAGTAGTACTCAGAAAACAAATACTTGAGCTTAAAGCAGAGAGTATTTGTAACCTAGGACTGAGTTGGTCAAAGTAATTTGAAGAAGCCTACTGGCAACTAATGGCATAAATACTTGTGTGCCTAAATTAACAGGCATGCAAGCGTTTAAATAAACTATCTTAGGTGTCCTGCAATACTTTCAATATTCAAATGTCTCTGAGAGCAAGCCCTGCACCCCCTCACACACGTCAACTGTGTAACACAGGAGAGCTGCAATCCTGAACTGGGACCTTTCAGTGGTAACTAAAGCACAGGTAAACATCAGGACAAAGACGACAGTGTCTCCCTTTCACGTGGAAAAGTTGTGGGGTCATGGGTGCAAGTTACTGCCAGGGAGATTCTGACTGGTCACAAGAGAAAAGTTTTTCCCAGTGGGAACAATCAGCCACTGGAGTGACCTCCCCAGGGAAGTGGTGGATTCCCCAGCACTGGGCACTTGCAAGGTTTGGCTGCACAGGGTGCTGGGACATCTAGCCTAGAAAGGTGGGACAAGATGATTGCTCAAGTCCCTTCCAACCTGGTATTCTATGATACAGTATGTTCCCAAGTAAAAAAAGTCCCTTTTCTGGTAAGTTTCTTGAGAAGTGTTCTGGTCTTGAAGCAATACAAAATAACGTATCAAGTTTATCATTAAATCCTTACTTACGTTTTTGCACATGAATTAAGTCCCTAGTGTTCTTGCAGCATTCTTTTACTAACAAAGACACCTGTAACTCCCATCACAAATCCACCACAGCCTCCTTACTGGGGAGGGAAGTGGGGAGATACCTCTCATTTTACTGTACGTACCTGTCACCCCTTGGAGCCTCCCGCACACCCCTGGAGTTGGAAAGCAGTCAGAAACACGTCCTTTCTGCAGAGAGATGAGAAACAGGGCTTGACATCGTTACCACATAAACCCAAAGGGCAAGTTCTGATACAGGAATTATAATAAATCCTCCCCCAAAAGTTTGGCAGACAGTTTCTGACAGAAACCAGAACTGACACAGCTGCATCCAATAAGCCAAGATCCTGATACTGCACTTAACACAAAAATCTATTAAGCAGTCCTGATAAAAAACACACACACCAGCCCTTTTCAAACTCAATTTGTTTCCTCTAACTGAAGCTGAATGGTAACTACTCAGTATAAAATTATTCAGCATTTGCATTGCAGTAGCAATTACTGACCCTGGCAAGAGGCTGGGACCCTTCTTACACTGGTACGGGATATACAAAGAAAGCACAGAAAGGTTACAAACCAGCCAGCCCCACGAACAATTACCTTTACTAAATCCGTATGAAGCAGTTCAAACACCCCTGCATTACTGAACGAACTCAGTAATGCAGGAGCGTTTGATCTGCTTTGCACAAGCTTAGAAACAGAATATCTGGATATTTATGATGAAGCTTTGCGTGTTCACATTTAATTTAGTATAGTCAAAGGAAAACAGTAGCCCACCCTGAAGTAATCTGAACAGGGCGCACAGTACATTTATACCAACACTAAACTAGGTAACGTTCTTCTAAATATACAGACTTATAACACTGTTACATGAGCTTTTTCTTAGCATACATACTACCTACTGATCGCCTCACTGCTTTTAGAAGGGTGTGAGCTACCTGAAGGGATAGTGTTTTTTAAATGCAAGTCACCACAGGTCTGATCTGGATTTCACTGAAGTCAACAGTAGTGGATTCCCACAGATCCAAAATGGGAGGAGGGTGCACCTGAAACAAGTTTCCATTGAGCATCTGACGACTTGATTGTTGATCCACAAGATTGTAATGAAAGGCTCACAAGACAGAAAGCCCCAAAAGAAACAGGCCAGATGAAGTTACAAGGAATAATTTAATTTTGCAGGTCTCTAAGAAAAGATAAAGTCTATACAGGGTCTTTTCAATGGTGTAGTATCTGCCCTTCAACTGCCTTTGCTGTCTCCAGCAGTGCACATTTTGTGGCTGCTGGTACAGTAGCAGGTAGCAAACAGGTACGTCAAAACCTACTCTGCTTACAATAAAATCTCAAAATCTTTCGTATCTTTTGCGTTACTGAGAGTGGAATCTCATCTGACTCTACCCACAATGTTTTTCCAACAAGATACCCCACAGAAAGTCGTAGGCCAGCTATACTATTACCCACTGGATATATTTCACATACTAGCAAGATACAAAATGACTTACTTCCGCTGTAAAAGCAACCATCTACCTTTCATTCTGCAGAGAAAACAGAGCAGGCAAACTGTGAATCACGCACCAGTTATAAAGCTTTTCCTGAGCCAGCTTACACCAGATAGTCTCTATGGATGTAGCTACTCAACAGTTGAGTGGAGAGTTAAAATTTACAAAAATAGCTGCTTGCCACGAGAGGCCATCAGCCACCACAGTCACTATCACTAAACAGAGTTTTTAGAGCCTAGTGTGCTTCCTTATGGCTTTCTGCTTGCAGAGCAAACAAAGATATAATCATTCATTTTAGCTGTAGGTACCTTACGGAGAAAATAATATTCTCTTTTACCACTGCAGAGAAAAGACTTCTAGCAGCCTGTGGCTTGTACAAGCACTTTAATTTTAACAACGTACATCTAAACATATAGCCACAGTAGGTGTCAAACTGCTCACAAAACCCCTTGCAACAGATTAGCTGACCTGCAAAATTCATTCTCTCTCGAAACAGTGCACTGTGGACATTTCTACATATCCACAAGAGGCTCCGGGTTTCTGAGCTAGGGCTTGAGGCCACTGGGAACCTGAAAGCCAGATGGGTAGGTGGCTGGAGCCCAGGCTAGTTCTTGGCCAGCTCCTGGATCTCTGAAGAGGTGGGGAGAGGCAAAAGAGACACAAGGACTTCAGAAATTGCAGCACCTTAGCTCAAGAGCTCAGCTCCCAAGAGTGGCACATCCCTCATTGGACTGCCCCTTGAGAAGGGGCCACTAACCACAGGTGTTTGGGGCAGAGAAGCCCATGGATGTGGGGCTGGGTACGAGGGTGGCCAGGCTCAGCTGAAGGGTGGTTTGCACACAGGGACCAATTCTTCTCCTCTGATCACACTGCTGCTGGCTGACTGTCAGGACACCACCCGTAGTCACTCTACGCACGAGTAACTACTCACAACTTGCCAAAAGCAATGACATAATTAAACTCTTTAATCCAACCAGGACTTGAGCACGCAAATAACATCCATGTAAGCACTGCAGGTTTGCAGGCACCCTTCAAGTCCTCTTGTTTGACCCAAAGCCCCACACTTGGTCCTTTAAAGCAGGCACTGCAGGAGCTCCCTAACAAAACTTATACACTGCTGGGTTTTAAGAGTGAAAATTGTATTTCAGTGTAAATTTAAAGGGAATAAAAAGAAAACAACAAGAAAACCCAAACCTTTTTCTTCTGGTAACAATTACTTAAGCTTGGGGGGAGAGTACAGGAACAACAAAAAAATTACACTATGAAAAGCTCATTATTTTGACAACTGTGACTAAGTCCTCAAAGACTAAAGAAAGCATCTACTGGATTATAAATGAAAGACAGCCTGGAATATATTATGTAGAATAACATGATAGTCACCTTAAGGAAAATTTTCATGAAAGAGCCATACTCCTTCATATATGTGTTTTTGCATATATTTGAGGACTTTCTTCTAATTTGACAAATTCCAAAGCACATTAATCTATTACAAGGTACTTCTGGCTGTCACAGCCGACTTGTATTAAAAAAAAAAAAAAAAAAAAAATAATCCACCAATGTAACTTGTACTACTTCCTTCTGCATATCAATTCAAGCATATGCTTGCTGTAACCAGGTCCTAGCGATACAAATGAGAAGGAGAAAAAAAAAATACAAAAGAAAACTACTTATAAGAAAATTTTAATTCCTCAGAGAACTCTTTAGGAAAGCATGGAGGCAAATTTTAAGTTTACAAATATATGTAGTACTGCAGCACTATTCACTGACCTTACCACAATGCAGTTTCCAGATCAATACCTTCATGACTGCAACTAGAGGTATATTTGCTACCTTATCTCACATCAGGCACAACCTCTATGTGCTAGCCTTCTTAGAAAAACTATTCTAAACGCTCTTGCGGAAGCCACAGGTAAACGAACATATAGCTATGTATAACTAATGCTGCACATGCTGCCCACAGGCATCACACTAAAAACGCTCCTGTGAATGCTGTGGTTTTAAAGTTTTAAAATACACGAACCGTGTCTATGATAGCACTTTTAATAATTTGGCATTTGACATATCAAAATAACTATTGCTGACTGCAGCAGTTTCCACAGCTCCCACTTTCTCTTGATGGGACTGACGAATGATGCCTGCTAATCCCCTGTGCCAGATAGAGGAGGGGAATCAAGTAACAAACACTATGCAATTTACACAGCAAAGTCTTGTATCTTTTTTCCTCTTTCCCACTTGTGAAGCTTCACTTTCCATAAAAACACTTCAACCAGCCACACTTCAGTTTAGCCCAAGCTGGACTGGGACCTTCAGCTTTCAATTCCCCCGTCACCCTGACACTCCCCAGATCTCACAAGCATCCTCAGAAAGCTAAGAACAATCCAGAGACTATCGTGGAGGCAGAGAGCACAGGACTACTGCAAATCCCTACTGTGTCACAGCGACAAAGCATCAAGGTTGGGCCACTGACTGCTGCGAACAGAGCTCCTCCAAAGAGAAAATGTAACTAAGCAACCTAACTTCATGAAACCAGATGGGAGCATTCATCTATGCATCCCTACCCTTCTTCAGGAAGGATCTGAATGTATTTCACAATTCTAACTTTCCTACAGTATTATACAATTAGCAACACAAGATTATTTTAATAAAATTTTCATTAAAATCATGGTAGTGGTTCTGAATCACTGAATCAATAAAGACAGAGGACATCAGCACTAAAATGTGTGAGATGAAGGGACACAGAACACTAAACAAAGGAAAGGAGGATGCAAAATTGCGCAAAGAAAACAGCAAATACTAGCACTTTGGCTTCAGATTGAATTTCTTAAACCACCACTTTAAGGTAATGTAAAATTTATATCTACTTGTAACAGGGTGCATTTGCTTAGGGAAGTAAATGTTCTTTCAGAAGTAGCATTAGCAAATTTTAGTCAATAAAAACCATAGTTTTTTAAGAGCAGAGATGCTTGGGAGCATCCCCATACTCAACACATTTTGACTTCAACAGCGTCAGTACTAAGGAGTCTCTCCTCTCACCATACAAGCATCACACGTTTTTATCTTAAAAGGTCTCCTTCTATCAGAAAAGGAGCAATTCAGAAAACTATTTGCTGGTGATAAAACCTGACTAAGCAAGAAGAAACAGAAGATGATCCTCCAAATCTTACTCTAACTACTCGGTGAAAAGTAACAGTAAGCAAAGTTTAAATTCTGCTTGTATCTTTGGTTGATGTTCTTAAACAGAAAGAATGAAGCGCACTGCAAGGGGTGGGGGGGAGGGATTAAAAAAAACAAACCACAAACAAACCCAAACTAATCAACCAAAACAGCCCACAAAGTGTGTACTGCAAGCTTTGTTTCACAGACATGCCTTATCCAAAAGACTATCAGCTGCAAATTATGTCGAAATTCCTCATTATATTAGCATGAGAAGTGAATGAATGTGATGCATTTTCACATTCACTCTGACAATACAGCAACCCAAAAAGCTAAAGCTAAAATCAGTATGCTGTATTATATCCCCTAACTTCTTAAGAGCTTGGATCACATCTTTTGTCGCTTCTCAACTATTTATTACTCTGATATTTCTTTTTTGACTTTCTCCAAGTACACCAAGGCATTACTTCACAGTGCTATGTATTTAGCATTCTTCTCTTCTCGACATTTTTTCCTCTATAGCCTTGAGAAATGAATGGCCTCTTCCAAAAAAAAAAAAAAAAAACAAAACAACAACAAAACAAAAAAAAAACACCAACAAAAGCAGGCAATGAGAAAGGCAACGAGAAGACAAGGAGTCTTACACATACAGAACAGAGTATCTTACCATCATGATAAGGTACCAACTCCCTGTTACTCAGTAACAGATTCACACTTTTCAGGCTTTCAAGACATTTTAACAAGTTATGTCAGTTACTGATAGGTACCAGACCCTGAAGTTTCTTGACTCTCAGGGGAGGCAAATACAAAAGCCACCTTGTCCACAGAGCAGAGGTTTTCAGCACCAAAACATCCTCAGCTGGTTTGCCCACTGAAATCATGCAACTGAATTAAAAGTTGTTCATACCCCTACATACTGAACTGCTGAATTCAGGGGCATCTACACCACGAGGGCAAAATGGAAAGACAGCCTTTAAATAAACCTTAAAAGTGCATCTGAATCACTGCCTGCCTTTTTTATTCCACCACAACCTCTCAGTGAACTAGCATTAGGAGGAGGAAGAAAAGGAAGAGTACTTTTCATCTCAGCAAACAAAACTGAAAACCAGCACTTCTCCAACCTGCACAGCAAAACATTTTGCAACTTAATAAAGAAAAGCTATGGCAGAGGTTACCTGTCTGTCCTGAGTAAGGCTCCTGTGCTAAGAAAACAAGCAACTTCAGTTCAAGAAGCCAGCCAGAAGCTCCCTGGTTGTGTAAGTCACAGCACAACCTCCCTGAGGGAGCTGCGTGAGGTTGCTGAAGCAAGGGATTTGGACCAAGTTATTCAAAACAGGAGAAATAACAACAAAAACAACGCTTGACTGTGTTTGGCTATATGAAATTCATAAGTTGAACCTGGCAGCAGTATTTACTATTAAAAACAATTAAAATTCACAGGTGGAATTTACTTCTTTTTGGTAAAAACAAACCATAACTGTTTACATTCCCAAAGGAAAAAAAAAACAAAACAAAACAAACAAAACAAAACAAAAAAAAAAAAAAAACACAAACCCAAAACACAAACAAACACAAAACAACAAACCAAACCCCAAAAGCTATAAAAAAGGATTTTCTCAAGCTTTGCAAGTTATGTAAGAAGATCTCAAACTTATGAACTCAGGTAAAAATTGTCCTACTTCTGAATATCTTTATCTTACTGATCATGCATTACAACTCCCTTATCACACACACTTCTTTAGAACTACCTTCCTCTCTCTCATGTCCAATTGCACAAAGTCATAACGTAACGAGAATGTCATTAGACTGGTTAGGGTGATACTTCATATCATGTTAAAAACATGCCCACTCCACTGCAAAACAATCAGGATGGACTGCAGGAAACTCATACCTTCCTGAATTCCCAGTTTCACTTGGGACAAAGAGCTACAACACCCAACTGGCAAATGGATATGTTGTAATATTTTGAGTTTTCAGTTTCAGGTGGAAGCGAGGAGACAGCAGCGTTGCTGCTCTCAGCACTGCACCTACCACTCCAGAGAGCTGCTCCTGCTGCCCACTACACAACCAGCTTTGCATTTGACATGAATCATGCTGGATAAACAGTAAAGCACATGCATATATGCTGAAGGTGGTGCAGTAAAGCCCGCTTTCAAAATGCCATGTTTTTTCTCAATTCAGGAAAACAAATATGGTATTTGTATGACAGCTACTTGAGGAAGAGTCACCATCAAGTTGTGTCAATTCTCTTTCCCACATACAGAGCTGAAACCACTGCCTCAGTGCAGGTGCTGTTGTTTTTATAAGGTGTTTTTTCTGCAGCAAGTTTCGGCACTCTCACATTTCCATACATGAGACAGACAGGGCACTCTGAGTTACGCAGAATATCAATTCCTTCTTCCCTGTCAACAAGTTGTGGGATGAAAGTTGCACACAGAATCTTCCCAAACTGAAACCAGTTGATTTTCCAAATATACTTCCAGTGAGAGCATGCTACAGGTTAAAGATTAACAACAACAAAACAAACAAAACCCACAAAAACACAAAACCAAAAAAGACACTAAAACTGACAATTTCCCTCAGATCTGCTCATTCCCATAATAATGGAAAAAACATAGAAACATCTTATTTTTGCCTTCTACTTCCATTCTTTGACATCTGACCCTCAAAGAGCAACCTCAAGTTTTATCTTCAGGTACAGCACCAACAGTACCAAGCAGCAATGCAGTCTTCCCTGCACTGGCACAAGCAGTCAGGACATGCTTGGTTCTCACACCTGGCCTGTCACGAGGTCACTGCTGTTTTCCTCTTTCCCCTGAGATATTCCACTTGTATGTGGCAATCCACTCCTCTAGCCATACACTCATCTCATTACAGCACATTTAGACTTTAGAAGTCCAATATATAGACAGCAAGTGGGGACTGATAGGAAATAATGTAAACATCTTAGTTTTAAGACACACATCAGAAACTCAGCAATGTGCCAGGGTGAATGGCTTAAAATTCATGCCCTGGATCCCCAAAATGTAGCTGGAGGAAACAAGCTAGATAACTGCTCTTTCCCCTTACAATTATGAGGGGTCCAGCCTGTTTGCTTGTCCCGCCTACCTGCCACCTCTGGCCACTTCTGTGTCCCCTGGCCTCCATCTGTTCCCACCTCCCAGCCCAAACTTGCACCGCTGGGCAACCAGTTAGTGAAGTTGACTGATCAATTTCCACAGGTTAAAACCTACTTTGAGGACGGGAGGGGTTAGGATAGTTTAAATCCACCCACAATGCCTCCTTCAGTAGCAGCTTGCTTGTGTCAGACAAAATGTATATGCAACAACATCGGAGACATTAAGTCTGAGCTTTCCTGGAGGAAAAAAGCTCATTAAGTGCAACACTCACTCTAAGTCCTCCCAGCCTCTCCTCAGGGCCAAAGTAAGAAAAAGCAAGGAAGAGCTGAGGGATCCTGGCCTAGAAGAAAATCCCAGAGGACTGAGGGCTGTCTGGGATTCAGCCTGTGATGGATAGGAGGCAGTGCTCTTTGCTGCTCCACAGCACCCATTAGAGTACTGAGCTTTCCGCAGGTCTGCTTGCTGGAAGAGATCTTCAAAAGGTAGAAGTCAGAAAAGCCTGAGGGTAGGGCTATATCCCCGACTGTAAACATTGCTCTTTTCCTGCTGCAGCATCATTATGAAAACAATTTGCTTTATTCTGCCGGTGATGAGTAATAAGCTACAGTTCCTTCGTCAGCTAAACCCTGGTCACAAGTGTGTTACCTTATATTTACTTGCATGTTCAAGATACCCAGCTGCCTCTGAAGGACTGGCAAAGAGCACTTACCATGGGACAACTGCAGCAAGCCCACACAAATCAGGACATGCCAGATTTAGGGTCAAAATCCAGAATTCACAGCACACTGCAAAGGTCATTTTAAATAGCCAAGATCTCATTGGAGATTAATCTCCAATGGCAGACTGCAATTTACGTTTATTTGGCATGCACCATGGAAATGCAGTAAATTAGCCTTAAAATTTAAGAAATCATCATATCACGATAACAAAAACACCTAATGCAAACAGCTTCTGCGGCAAGCATTTCAAAAGGTTTGAGGTTTTGGTATGCTTACAGTTATGCTGGCTCACTAACAAGCTCTCATTTTCTTCCATGTTAAAACATCTACAGTAACCCTGTCATTTTTTATGCTGAAAAGTAACAGAACTATACTTTTGAAAAAAAAGCTGCTAGTGCTTTTCAAAGACAGCACAGGCACAGATGTTACTAATAACCGTCAGATTATTATACTGTCACTCACTAACCTTTGCTGTTTGTTAAGCTGTGTACAGCCAGAGAATCTGCACAGAGCTATAGGAGGAAATTATACATACCAGCAACTACAAAACAGCTTGTACATAACTGAACTTGTTAAACATAGATGTTTTGTTGTAGAATTTGGTTAGCAACAAAACAGCTAAGACCAGCTCTGGAGTTTGAAAAAACAACTCTGACTTCAGGAGAACACACTTAGACACAGTTATTTATCATGTGTTGCTACATTATCTCTACGAGGCAGCAGAGCATCAATCATACCTGCTCTTACCTCAATATAACTCTTGTTTTGCTATCAACAATGTAAAGGTCATTTTGACCTTTATCAGGTATCAGGGTATCAGTTTGTGCCCCTAATACCACTTTGTGTACGTTCAAAAACACAGGTGCAGGTCTTTCGGTAAAAGTGCTTCAAGACTTCACATCAAATTATGTGCAAGCATGTCAGGAACAGGATTAACAGAAGCTTTGCTTGCAGAACATTCTCATGAGCATTACTGGGATTTTAACTCCTGCCAAGCCTAAAATGAGCTTCTTCTTATGCCAAATGAAACGTAGCAGAGAGAGTAACTATTAAGCTTGATGATTAACTTGTAAGAATCTTGTCTGCACTACCATTAAGGACATCATGAAAGGAAAAATCCATGTGAGACCTGCACATTACAGAGGTCCTGCCTCAAAGTTGCTCAACAAAACAGATAATTCCTTCAAGTTTCCAGCTCTTGAACATTAAATTTGAGGTGTTTTAGTTTTGCAGAGAAGCAGAAGTGTAACATTATATGAAAGCATTAGCGGCATGACAAGATTTATTGTGCTTCCTTCAAGGTTTAGGGCTCAGCAGTGAAACACAAAGACTTCCTCAGTGAAGCTGACCTCCAAATGCAGCAGCAGCTGTCACCCACATCTTATCTCAAACCAGAGATCCCCACCCCAGACCATTTACAGCTTTCACATTTCAAATGTCATAGTGGAAAAATTAGGTTAAGATTAGCCATACGCAAAACTTAATCCCAGCCTAGACAGGTACGTCAGAGATTTCAATGGCAATTAGTGTTACTTATGAACCAGATTCTGTAGAGGTGCTTGCACTGTTAGCTACTATCCTGTATCCCCTTACAATCTTCTGGGGTCAGCAGCTACAGGTATCACATCACCAAAAGATACACAAAGGGGAACATCCTTCAGACAGTTATATCCTCTTTCCTGCTGCATGACTCAGAACACGCAGAGACATGACTCAAGAAGATAGAATCACTGTCTATACTCCAAGTGTCATTCTGCATCACAAAATACCCTTCTTTTCCAAAGTGCACTTAATAAAGTGAGAACAACCAAAGTCCCCAGGCAGCCTGTAAAATGAACAGGCCATTTTTACTTTAAAAAAAAAGAAAAAAAAAAATTCCCCACCAAAAACCCCATCATTCCATATTAATCTGAGCCAATTAAACATTCAAAGTTCTCTTTGGATATATTAATTTCCTAAATTTAAAATTCAATTATTATGAAGCTCGTTTGCTGGTTTGTTGGTTGTTTTTTTCTTTTTTTTTTTTTGTTTGTTTGGGTTTTTGTTGTTTTTGAAGTTTGGTGGGGTTTTTGTTTTTGTTGGGTTTTTTTTTTTAATAAGGACAGATTCAATACAGTAAATGAACAATGATTCTTACTGAACATTAGTTTCCTTCTCACTCTCCCTTGATGCTTCCCTCCATTTTCTCTAATTGGAGTACTAGCTTTAAACTACTGGAAAAGCATATAACAGAAAAGCAAAACAATGCCCCAGTATTAAAATGAAAGCTTAGCTAGCAATGTTATTTATATATGAACAAAGGAACTTCTTACACACAGTTTTCTTTCCAGCAAACTCTTACTAGGGATCTTTAATTCTAGGAAAAAAATTTCTTATAAATTGAAAACCATTCATCTTCAAGTTTTCTACAGGATGTGGGGGCTTGCACTGTAAATTTAAGCCCAGTAGCAATCAGCCTGCTTTTCTAAGTAGCTTTTGCAGACCTCTTAGAAGTCATCCATGGTACCCAGGAGTATACAGACTACAAATCGAGTACCGGTTCTTTAGATTAACAACCATTTATTAGCTGCTTTGCTACTGCTCGTCTGCAGTTGGAGACTGAATGACAGTTTTCATTATTTTTGTTGCTAAGAAACTCATTTTCTGTCAGACTGTTTGCTGATGGTCCTCAAGGTAGATTTCAAATAGCAAGCTTCCCTTACGCTTCCTTGTTCTTAAAGGCTGCAAATGTCTTCCTGTTTAGCAGAAATGCAATACGTGTTTTTGCCAACACCGGATTCTCTGTTCCATGACACACAAGAAGCTGCACTACTGTTTGCGTGCAGTGGTCTGAGAAGTCCACCGACAAGGTCAACAAAATGCACCCCTCAAGGCACAACACAATCTGCTCCTTATTGACCCCAAAACTTCCATGACACTCTCTGAGAAAGCCCAATACTAACAGTTATTCTGCAGAAAAAAAATAGAGGTACCTATGCTCAAACAGCTTCTTTATCTTTCTAACATGGTGGGTATCATGCATTTTACCATTGGCTCTTTTAAAAATATCTGAATGGGTTGAAGTATTTTTAATTCTAACATGCTTTTAAAGACTGGTGGCACATCCAACGGTTATGCAATTTCACTACAGTTGACCCCTCCCTCAAGACTTCTAGCAAAATACTGTCACAATGCAGGTCATCTCAGATGATATGAACTGACATCACTCTTCACCAGGAAAAAAAAGCCCTTACTTGCTTATCTTTCTGTTCTGTTAGCTTTTAGCTTTTCTTTCTGTTCAGACATTAACATTTGAAAGTACTGCTCAAAATTAACCTTCTGCAAGACAATGACAAACTAGTGGAAAGGTAAAAAGATGGGTTTATTTATATCCCTGCTGTAATGTGAAAATGTGAGATGCTTCATCTTGCTGATGTTCTCCTAGCCTCATCACACCATTCCTGATGCACAGGGAACTAAAGATCTCCTATCTCCTGCTGCTTCTCACGGTATGGAAACAGGTTGCTTCATCCTCCCTACTACAGGATTTTTTTCAGGATTTCCTACAGGAGTCCTTCCTGTCTCACACAAGTGATAAAAGTGTGCCCTAAAGACCATCTGTTCAGATCCCAGACAAGATGAACTACTGATCTACAATCTCTCAGCCTCCTCCATGAGTGATGGGTCTTTACATCCATGGCCCAGAACTTACCAATGGCATTTATCTCCTGTCCAATGCTTTCGCACATTTCCAGTTCTCGCGGACATATGTTAAGGTTTAGCCTTTCCTGACACATGCCAGTGCAGTAGTCAGTTCAATGCCTGAGAAAGAGTGCAAAAGCCTATGCTCGGCTGCTTCACCTCCAAAGCATATAACTGCAAAAACAAGGAGAAGGTGACCATGCGTGGGAAACAGCTGCTCAGCAGAGCCCCTCTTGTGCTCAGCAGAGCTCCTCTTGTGCTCAATGGCTCACAGTGAAAGCCAGGCTCAGGAAGCCAATAGAAGTGTGAATAATGGACTCAAGGAAAGCCTCTTCTTGTTACAGCACAGGAACAACAGCTCAAACAAAAAAATTTACTTGCCAGGAAGACTTGAAAAGTCTTCAGCAACTCCAACAGACAGGTGAGAGGACTGCCTACTGAGATCTGTATTACTGTAATAAGGATTTTTGTGTCACTGGTGAAAATTAGAATTTGCACCTTCCAATGAAAGTCTGCACCACATACAGTTTCCATTTTCATCTTTAACTTCTTAATGCTTTCAGATTAAAGATCTTAAATGCTTATGCCACTCACAAAATAGTTTTCTCTTAGTAAGCCATTTTGTAACTGGGAGTGGGGAAGCACAAGTTTAATAAACATTATTTTCCTGCCTAACAGGCTGAAAAGTGGGCAGCGCAGCCTGCGAGGATCCCTACTGCTTCCTCCTCCACACCTCCTGGAGCTGTCTCATCATTCAGCAGCATAGGCCTCTTCCAACTGTACCCAACAATCCTACACCTGCTTTCAGTATTTACAAACGAGGTTAGAAATCATCAGCAGCAGAGATATTACAGTCTCAGTCTGATGCACAGGAGTACAGGCAGGTTTGAAAACATGCCTGTTTTCTCAGTATCACCCTCTCTGGTCTTTAACAGCTTGCACGCAGACTAATACTGCACCGCATACAAAAATATCACAGTCGCAGCAGCAACGATCAAATTCTGCCACAACCCTACAATAGTGGGTATCACCTACCTTCTCATCAGTATAGCAGCAGGGTGTCTATTTCCCAAGAAGTGGTGGCTCAAATGGCATCCTCAGAATTCCCTGTGCCCTAAATGAGCCCATCTCCACACGCTTTTGACACTGCTTCCCACAGCGCTAGAAGAGCCAAGGGCCAGGTGGGCAACTCTCTCCCACTGCTATTATTGCAAGGTCCTGTTTCATCATTTTGACTCCTGGATGGGTGATAGATTTTAAAACCAACAAGCAACAGGATGCACTGTCTCTCAGACAGCAAAGCTCACAGCCTGTTCTGGGACACCTGCTGTCACCAACACACACAGACACAGGATTTAAAGAAATAAACACAGGATCACCTGGATCATCTCACTGTCTGAGCAGGACAAAAGCATTACAATACCTAGAGCTGGATGATGGTTCTCAGGTGAAAAGCTAATAAATATCCTCTAATCCTTCACTCCTTGCCCTTGATAGCTGTGAAACTGAGACAGATAAGATTAAAAGATCTTACAGCGATCTATTAAAGGAGATAAAGCAAACACTTCAACATGTTACTGAAGCAAGCTGGAACACAAGACCAAAACACAAATCCTGCTTCTTGAACAAAGAGGTCTTCAGAGCTGCAGAACTGCAGAAGAGCATTGGGGTTACTTCTGCTGCTGGTTTGCCAAGTTTAACTGGAAAATAGCAATAAAAATGCTTAGAAAACATACGTTATTGACAAACCCCCTATCGATAATGTCAATTGTTTGTAGTTCAAAAGATTAAACACTATTGGATTAGTAAGGGTGACAAGTCACTTTTAGAAAAGCCTGGCTATGACAATTACACCCAGGAGACTGCAGAAGGCTGATCACCAGCAGAGGGAGGATAAGGCCAGAAAGCCAAGAATTGGTCAACTTTTGCAGACAAGACCATAGTCAGGCCAGGGTTTAGACAGCATCCATGACAGGGAGCACAGGGCTCAGTTCAGCCTGCTAACTCACACAGGGGACACTGCCTGTCAACAAGGAATTGAGGAAACTAGTGTAAAACTGCCTCAGTTTTTTTACCTGAACAGTAAACAGTACCTTGCTGATTGGCAGGACTTGCATTCAGCACTAAAAGGGACACTGCAATATAAGAACAGAAGAAGCACCGGTTGCTGGGCAAGTAAAGTACCACACAGTGATGGCCACAGGGTATGCTGGGAATAAAAAGTAAAAATAAAAGAATACCAGCAAGCTTTTTCAGTGGAAAGCTATTTCAGAGCAACAAGACAAAGAATACATTTTTAACCAGGAGACCCTACACTCTCATCTTCATTAAGATCTCACTGAAAGGAAGAAGCAGCAGCACAGCGGGTTGGAGAAGGGAGGAACACGACAAGGAACAGCCAATTGAGGTCACTAAATTAAGCACAACCTGAAGCAGTGACTTAAAGCTACCTCCTTAGAGGACTGGCCTTCCTCCTGCCTCGCTCCTGAGCTGCCTCTAAAGTGGCTTGGACCAGTGTGAAGCTGCTCCCACCAATGAGCTCCAGCACTGACAACAGACTCAGAGCTGCAGGAGTAAACATGAGAATGCCAGTCTGTCCTCCCTCGCGCTTAGGAAAGCTCTGGAAACCAGGCAGACTGTAACTCCAACTGAGGACCATTTATACTCCAGTCTTATCTGGAGTAATTTTATCTTTTATCTCTTATCAGTCATTTTATCTTTTTAACATACAGAGCAATATAACTGCTTCAGTTTCAAGGAAGCTGGTAATTTACTCCACCAGCACAGGAAAACATTATCACGACCACCAAAGGATGTTTCAGATGTTCTAAATCATTTGGTTCAAACCAAGGCTGACTGGACGTTGGAGGCACCTGACCTGTAATATATTTACAGACAGTCTTTCCTTCATGTTCTTACGGTTTAATGGCTGGTAAAAGCTAGTGTAGAAGTAGAGTGCTTCCACTGGTCTAAAAATAAAAATTAAAAAAAAAAAATCTAGAGTTGCAGAGTGGCAGCCATTTCTGCCTTCACAGGAAAAAGCCAGAGTCAGAACAAGCTGAGTGAATTTAGTTAATCACAACCACATTAAGCCGTTCATCTCTGTGGCAGAATGTCCCAGGCTTTGCAACTAACCTTTCACTAAGTGAATGGGTAGAAACATTTGCTCACATAAGCTGGTTAAGTGTGATTCAGCCCAGATGTCCAAGTGGCTTAGCAGTCTTTGTTGTGAGATGGTTGCAAAACATCAAAAAAGAATGACTGACAGAAATACATGACTGAGTTCCGGTCCAGACGACGTGCAAAGCCCGGAGTTTAACAAAACTATTTCTAGTAGCACGTATCGCTAAAACTCATTGATGTACCTCAACTGTAGTTACGCAACGTTCAGTTCTTGTTCAAAGGAAAGGTGAAAATGGGATACCATCTGGGCTGTAAAAGACCTGACCATTAGTGTCCCCACATTCCTATGCAACACTGCTGCACCTGTCAGCAACAAAGAGATGGAGACAAGATGAGATAAAAAATGCTTCCAATCCTGAGCATCTTGGAAAATATCTGATATACGATGGGGTGGAAAGAAGTGTTCCACTTGCAGCCTTGATACAGACACTCAGGTTTGATGAAGGTGTATCAGGATAAGTCTGAAAAGTTTGTGTTATACATAGGGCAGGTATGAGATAACTAGCCTCACAACTATATTTAGAGCAGATCTGCTCACATAATTCTATCAAAATAATAGTATCACCCAGCTCCTCTTAGTACCACACACTTCTGGAGAACTCCCACATAATAGTTTATTTTAGAAGCAGAAACATACAAAACTTAATAGAAGAATCTGGGGTGAGAATAACACAGGGAAAACCTTGGAACAAGGCCAGTAACATGCCAGTAATTCATCCTTCTAAACACAAGGACATTTTCTTCTCTCATTGTGGAATGTATTGATTCTAATTAAGCACAAATTTTCCTGCAGCAATAGTAGTTAATATGATGTCTGGTTCAGGCAGCTCCTGCAACATGTGTACATTACAAATTTACCCTTAAAAAGCAATTTGGGGAAAAAAATATGGACTTGCTTTATTATACAACCATATGTAGACATGCACATAGAAATTTCTGCACAACCATTACACAGAAGCATTTGACACAATATGGTGAAACAAATTCATGTACAACCAGTTTCATAAATAAAGGCATTCCCCTCACTGGGTCATCTCAAACAAATGCATCTCAATGTCACAGACCCAGATTAGCTGCTGGAAGCATTTTAACAGATTATAGAGCAGCAACCAACCAAGCAGCTTGGTTAGAGCCCAAGTATTCCCCAGAATATACCATATACTGACAGTCAAGCCTCAACACATGAAATTTTATTTCTGCTTTTAGAAGGCTATTCAGCCTCAAAAAAAGGTATCATAAAGCATTTGCCTTGGCCCAAACCTCTAAAGTTTGGGTTTTAACTTCAAGGGTGAGAGGGTAGGGAGGAAACAGAGCATAAAATACCCAATTACAGTTTAGGTCCAAGCAAAGCAAGCATTTGCTCACACTGTCCATGCTTAACTTTGGTCCACACTCGCACACTGAAACCCTGAGAGCCACTTCTAATATACTTCTACCTTAAGTCTTTGTTTCGTGTATCACTCTCCTTCACAAGTCATTTATACTTACATTTAGTTATAAATGTAGTTTTCCTCAATGTTCTCCAGAAAAGAAAGTGAAAAAGCAAAGCAACAAGCAGAGCTTCCCCTGTCCAAGATCTAAAACATACGCAGGAATTGTAATGATAAAATATCCAGACTTGCAGTCACCACTCTCCTGCACCTATTTTTCAAATGTTTATGGACCCACTGCTTTCCATGAAATTGTTGTACAAGTAATTCTTGCTACCTGCCACACACTTGGGATGGCAATACAAAAGCAGTTGCTCTCGCCAATTTTCTTCGAAAAGGAGCAACTGCTCTCCTTGCTCCTAAAGAGAATTTAATGAAGCCATCTGCTCGCAGTTGAGACTATTCTGAAAACATCCTGCATTCTTTATGTTCCCTTTTACAGTTCAAAGCCTGGCTAGCATCCCAAGGCTACAACCTTTGCAAAAAGCAATGCAAGAGGCATTACTGAAAACATTTTCCTTATATGTACATGAAAATACTTCAGTATCTGCATATATCATATCACTGACAACATTTTTTTGCAATACTTTCATTTTAAAGAAAGGCAGTAGAATAGCAAACTGCAATGTACATATAAAACTGAATCTTGCAACATTTGTTTTTAAGTATTTGAATATGCTGTTTTGTAAAGTAAACAAATGTCAACTCAAGGAAGCTAACTGATCCACAATTTTAAAATACCTCGGTGCTACACTCTCATATAAGCATAAACAAGAAATTGAACACTTGTGTTCACTTGTTTTCCAAAAACTCTATCCAACCCATCTGTAAAATACCAACCAGGAGATAGAAATTTTAAACTGCTATGCAGACTATAGCAAAAGGTTATAGCAGGACTTAACACACCTGAAGCAGCTGGTTTCAGCTGTCAGGATGTTGTTTATCCTTCAGGATATATGGGGTGAGAATACTAGAAGAGACATAACCAGGTGAGAATGAACCCTGAGCACAGGTAGGTCTCTTACATGAAGTTACTGCTTTTATACAGAGGAAAGACATGTAACACTTCCATACTTAGAAATACATTTCTCCAATTTCCCATCTGTTCACACCCTCTGGCAGGAGGCTTAAAACATGATTTTTCAGGGAGATATACTGCAGCACAGGATTAACTTCTGCTGCCCCTGGCAGCATAAATAAGCGTGTGTTTTTTCCAAATGAAAAATACACCCTTTTAACTCACAATGCAAGTTTAAAAAGGTAAAAACCTGTTTTGCTGTCTTTCCAAGAAGACTCTGAAATTAATACTGCTGCAAGTCATCTACAAATAGAACATACATTCATCACAGTACCACACACAATGGAGCCTTCAATTTTGCCTAGCACTTCCAGATCATTTTCCAACACAATCAATCACTGTGTTCAGCTACAAACGAATCATCGCCACCAAAAAAACCCACCAAAAACTATGATTTATTTGTATGGGGAGCAGAGCCTACAGACAGCAATCGAAAGCATAAGCCTGAATATACAACATGCAAGTTACAGGTTCATTGTTTCCATGGCAAGACTTTCTGGGATGCAAGGGACAAGCGAGGGAGAAGAATCCCTCTTCAGAACTTTTTTTTAATGGCAGTTTTCAAAAGACACAGTTTCTCAGTTGGTGTCACATCTAACATACTAAGACTGCATATTCAAAATTCCAGTAATCATCTAGTGCCCAGGAGAGTTACAACAATAGCACAGGCAAAAATCAGACTAAAGCTGCTATAATAACATTCAGTGAAATTCCACACCAGAACCTGAGTGTGAACAGTTGCTCTGCTCTTGTAGCACCGAGCAACAAAATCCCAGTTCTGTGCTCACACTTCAGGACAGTTTGCCAAACTGCTGCTTCTTCACAGAGCCAAGCTTCTTCTAACATGAAGAAACCCCCCAGAATTATCTCATTTTACAGGCTTTTTTCCCCAGATTTCTCTGTAACAAAAGCCAGTCCCCGACTTGTATTCATTAAAAAGCTGTGCCTACCAAATGTAGCCTTTTCACATTCATACAGCAACAAAAGCAAGGCTGTCATTTTTGGATTTCACAGCAGGGATAAGCAGAAGTAGAAAAGGTACTCAGTGACTAAGACATAATCTTGTTTTCCAATGCAGGGATTCTCCAGAAGCAACTCTTCTACTACTGTTACAGGCAGCACTAACTCATCTGCAACAGTATGTGGCTGACCGATCCTTGAACGAGGCCAACGCTACCAAAGGGTCTTTATAAGCCCAAAATTCAACTTCTCTGAGAAGCCAGCTCTCCCATAGCAAACTGCGGCACTTCTTCATCCTGCATGTGTTAAGTGACTGAAACATGAGGTTCATGAAAATCAAAGCGGTAAGCACCAACAGGGTGCTACGAGTGTTGACACACATCATCTCCTGTTCCAAGAAGCAAAAACACTCCCCGTAATTCATAGGGAAATGGTTTAAGTAGGGTGTTTGTTATACTCGCTGATTTAAAACACACAAACACACACCCCTCCTCCGCTGCACTGGCCTGAGAAATTGTGCCCTAATGCAAAAGCTTTGCTAACTGACCCACTTCAGTCTCACCCTCTGTGCACAGAGGCACATCTGGCAGACTGATGGCAGGATGGGCCTTGTTGCAAATCATCTGGACACCAGTACTATGAATGCACCCAGCACACAGTTCCATGAAACAGTCCCTAAACACTCCTGGTTTCAGGCCAGAAAACAGGAAGCCAAAACACAAATCAGTGTGCAAAAGGCAAGCAAAAGATCTTCCCATCAAAGGTGGCAAGGGAATCTGCACTTGGCAGTCAATGGATACTTCGCCAATTATTGCTCAAACAGTGCCTTCATCCAACTCCTCTTCCTCTTCTCACATGCAAGGGAATCTCACAGCACTGTCCCCTGCTGCACACTGTACCAGCCTAGACTTCAAGAGGAGAAAGCTGGCTTTCTCTACCAACAGCACAAAAAGAGAAACAGTGCCCCCCAGCACACCTCCTTTTTAACAAGGGATCCTAGCTAAAAGGATTGAGGCAGGAACCCATACTGCTACTTGTTTTTCCAGTTCTCAGATCTGACATGCTCTGGAGAACATCTTTCTGGGATATATAAAAAAATTGAGCAAAAACGTATTTTCCAGGCTAGAATCACCCCGCATATGCAATTTTTTTTCTCTTCCTTGTTGTCTAATCAGTGTTACTTATCAAGGATTAAAAAGGCTGTAAACTACCAACTGCCTGAAGTTTGTTCAGTCAGAGAAGCCCCAGTCTTACCTGTTTGAACCGTGTCAGGCAGGAGAGGGAAGAGAATTTGAACGAGTATTAGCACAGCATTAATGCAGATGCAGAAACTTACCAGCAGCAAACAAGGTCTCATCTCCACTACCAGGGACAGAATGCCACCACCCAAGGGAGCAGAACAGGACCAGACACACAAGCAGAAAAATTCACAGGAGACTTTATACTACCACCAGGCTGATAGTGCCTGGAATGACACTTCAACAGCGTAAAATATGTAACATATGCTAGTACAAGAGATACAGAAAGCCATTTATGCAGAGGCTTTTTTCCTCTTGTTCTGAGAAATAAATGAAAATACTAAATTTATAGTTTATGTTGGTTTGAGAAACTTATCTAGCTGAAAAACTAACCCATTTGCTTTATTGGGGAGAAATGGAGATTTGACATGCCGCCTTTCAGCCAGATCAGTTTCTGAATGTAGCTTGCTGTACAGCCAGACAGGTTTTAATACTAGTGCAAAGAAACAAGTAAGAGCTCATTTAACTGCAGATTTTCAAGGAAAATATGCTCCATCATTTTTACTGTGCAGAACTTCAGTTTTCAAAGGCATTAAGGTTTTGACTGAAATTCTGTCAAGCAGGGAAAATAGAATGGAAGTTACCAGACCAGCTGCTGCCATGGAACAAACCATCTTTAATGGTGTTTCCACTGATCCACTTGTCTCCTTCATCTGTACTTGAATGAGGGTATCTTTTGAATTTCTTGTACATAATTTTCCTTCTCACACTTGCACCAGAGACTTGACATGAACTCTTCAGTTCACAGCATACACAGCGTTAATCGGCTCCTAGGGCACTATTGCTAACCAAGTGAGAAAGTGCTGCCAAACACCAATCTATTTTATTTGAACTTTCTGTAAACTTCTGTTTGAGCTCCAGTGAAGGTGAGAAGCATACAGAAAGGCTCTGCCATGCAGCTCTGAAAGCCCTGTGTTGATGGCAGAGGACTGAATAAAGTGCAAATGTAGGAGCTGTGCTTCTGCAACACACAGGTAGGAACTCGCTTCAAAAATACCAACCTGAGCATCACTGAAACACGCTTGCCACTCAGAGGTAAAGGCTTCTGATCTACAACAGTACTGACGACACATCAAAGCCTCTAACAGAGATGTACTAAAAAGCCCAAGATTTGGAGTTCAGAACAGCAGGATCACGCAGATCACACTGCCTTTGCTTTCCTGCCATCCCAGAGACTCTGTTTCAGTCCCTTAAGAGGACAGACAACTGGGCTCCCTCTACCTCCAAAGCCTGTCTCCCTGGCAGCACACAGGTGATACCCACCCTCTGCTACCCCATTCCCACTCCCAGTCTCAACTTGAGCTGCTCACAGAGAATTATGAAATCACTGAATGGCAGCTCTCCCACAGCCCTCTAGAGCTCCCACATGAAGGCTAGCAGCCTGTGGCAGGGACATAATGCTTCTAAACAGGCAGCAGTAGGACCCAAAAAGGACCGCTGAGGAGGAAGAGAGAGGAACAAGTCACCTGTGCTGAAGCCTGTTTACTTACTTCTATTTGTCTTCCAACTTCACCAACTTAAGAATGCCAAAACCCATTTAGTGCTGAGATAGAGCAGATATGCCTCTGAACCACAAGTTTGGCAAGTACAATTTCTACCACAAGTTGGTTTCACTACCTCGATATCACAAAAAAGTATGAACAAGCACTGTTTGCATGTTTAAACATTACTTGCCACATATTGAAGACCGAGAACGTACCACAAAGGATCATTTCCAAAACCAAGGCAATTGGTACAGCAAACATGCCAACTATCTGCATTACAGTTACACAAGCCTCACAGCCCACAGCTTCATGCAACTTCAGGCAGCAAGCAAGGAGCGCAACAACAAAAATCAATCCAAAAGACATGGTTCTCTGAAGAAAAAATTTGAAACAAACTGGTTAAGTGAACTAATCTTTAACCAAACATTTCCATCTCCCTCTATCAAAGTTAGACTCATTCTCATCAGAAGATCCTAAATACAAACTGCTAGAGAAACAGGCAGTGAAAATAGTAATTAATGGCTGCCCTGTGCAGATCAATGAACAGTGGCAGACTGACCAAGACACATGGTATAGCCGTGACAGCTGCAGCAGACAGAAAACACTGCTTTCTACCAAAGCTATCATCAGGAAAGCTTAGAGCCGCCAAAGAAAAAGTTAACATACAACCAAGACCTTCACACACAAGCATTTCATTAACCTTTGCTTTGCAAGCTATTTACCCCTGAGTAATACGTAAGTGATACTTTATTTTAAAAGGTATGTCTATCTCATTCTAAGTGTACACGATCAGGAACCCCAAAGAGGAAGTATTACAGTTACTAAATGGATTTATGTAGGTACTACCATCTTGAGAAGCAGAACTAGGAGATCAGTGATTGAAACCCCTGCCTAAGGGTGGATGATACCCATTTACTTCCCTGTCAGAAGAGCTGGCTGCCAAGTTCAAAAATCGAGCTTTGGAGCAGAGAAATCGTAATTCACAGCTACTGGCACAAATCTAACTTTTCTGATTATCAGTGGATTTCTGATGTTGCAATTCATACAGCAGCCTGAAAGGTTTCCAAGGCAGAGGCCTAAATATTCCTGTAAGTTAGTGTATCACTGAGCACTGAGTTCAAACTGAACAAACTGTACTAACAGACTGTCCATTAATTAAAGCTGATGCTTCTCTGCCCATCGGGCAACAGTGCATTCAGAAGCCATCACAGAGCCTTCACATAAGGAAACCATTGTTAGTCTTTCCTTTACATATTCAACAGAATATGTAGCAGAACAAAAGGTGACGGTTGTACAGTCAACAAGGACTTGAACTTCTGCAGGTAGCACTGCTTCTCAACAATGCAAAGCAGAAAAAAAAAAAAAAAAAAAAAAAAACACTTGAAAAAAAAAAAAGATCTTGCACTTAAAGAAGTGAGAACTCTTAAAAAAAAAAAAAAAAACCCAAACAAACAAAAAAACCAAAACAAAACAAAACCAAAACAAAACAAAAAACCCCAAACCCTTACAGAACTAAAAGCTTTCTATTACAATTGTTCAATGAATGGCACCCTTTCATAGTGCCATCGGTTTTTTAAGTTCAACATCATACTACCTAGCCACTATCATTAGCTAGAAAAGAGATCACAAAATGCCACCCAAGGAAGGGCAGTCTACTCTCTTCCCTCCTCCCAGGGTTGACACATTTAGTGTTCTTTTGCAAGTTTTCGTATTCTATTCATATGAATAGAATACGACATTGTGACATCTGAATAAGACAAATGTCTAAAATAATGAGGTACCACTTGTTCCAAAACATTTGTGATATGACAGTTATTCTTTAATTAAAAAGAAAAACAGACATAAGAAGCTGCAAAGCACTTACAGAAGAAGGTAAGAAGGTCCCTTGCATAAAGGAACATAAGGGCTGGTGTTCCATGAATTTACGCAAGACATTAAAAAACCAAAAATCATTCTTACTCATAGCAATACTGTTTCTAAACTGTAGTGTTTTATCAACCATACTAACTACAAACAGCAATCGCAGCTGACAAAGTGAGGACCAACTCAGAAGAGCAAAATAAATACTTTCATCCTAATTTTCCCTGAGAAGAGCAAAACAAATGAAAGAATGTCCAAAGCTTCAGAAACAAGCAAAGACAGAAGCCCCTGAACAAGAAGAAATAAAAGGGTAAGACAAGTAAAGGGCCTCTAACAGTAGTGATTTATTCTATCACAGCCTGTTAGTGTCAGGTTATATTATGAGCCCACATGATTTAGGAATTCATGTAGGGAGAAAATGTTTTTCAATTAGCAATATGGATCTGGGTTGGCTGATGTCAAGTGCCTGTAAGTGATAATCTCATGAAAATGACAGCTGAAGACTTTAAAGTCATAAAATTTTATGAGTTTTAAGCCATTTTTTAAGTTTATGAAGGCATGCCTTAACACCATCTCCAAAATAAACCACAAGAAATTGGAAGAGTAGCTGTAATTCTCCCCAGGTACCAGCATTTCTCTTACTTTCAAATGTCTATTATTCTAAACTAGGGTACAGATGAAACAATGTAGGAAGCTGAAACACAAAGGTAAGTAACAACAGCTATGAAATATGAAATTAAGAGGGGGAGAAACCTGTAAGCAGTGAAACAAAACCACAAAGAACAATTAATACATGTTAAGCATTTACAGGAGAGGAAATACAGAAAAAACATGCCACTACAAAGCCAAAAGCTGCCACTGAAAATCGGTTTGCCCTCCTGGGTAAGAGAAGCTACCAAAGAGTCAGCTGAAGTGAAAATCTGCTCTTAGAAAAGGAGACAGTCCCGGAGACAGTCCCCAACATACAATCTCTTGCAGAGACAGAATCCATCACCAATTGTCTGTTATGTAATTGTGCTTTACTACTTGTCTGAAACGACTGTCTTCAAGGCTTCCAAGTATCAGGGTCCTACAAATGTCACCCTGAGGAGTCAATTGAATTTTTCCTCCCCACCACTTGTATTTCTCAATGGATGCCCATTACCTTTTCTTTGGTAAAATTACACAGGCAGCGCTTTTTGAATTTGTCCCACTATAAGCTTATTTTTAGCATTTATCAACTTGCCAGGTCTTGGGTAGTATGCTGTACTTGTCCACAGGCAAACAAAATGATGAAAGGAGACTAAACCAAGTTTTTTGTGAGCTTAGCTAAACTGATATGTATTACAAGCACCAGTGATTAAAAGATGCATCAAGTCAGTTGTCGATGGCTAAGACACTACAAAAAAAAAACCCCAACCCCAGACTTTTGAATGCATCCTCAGCAGTGGCTTTCAAATCCATTTTTGAGACACTCAAGACAGTGGCTGTCCAAAACCTCTTCTTCCCAAAGCAACCAGGTTCAGAGCCAGAAGTTGTGACTTGGACCAACAGCCACTGGGGGCAGTCAGCACTGGGCTCCTCTGGTGTCAAGTCAATTTAGGTAGCTCTAGAGTTACTGGAAGAAGTCTCCAGCAAGCATTTACTCTCCAGAATATACAAGACACAGCTACTCTTGGTCTACAACATAAGGCGCATTGGTAAAGCCATGTCTGGGGTTTTGCTTCGGTTTGGGGTGTTTTGTTTGTTGGCTAGTTGTTTTTTTAAAATCAGCTATTGTTTCGGTACACCAAACCTTTAAGTGATGCAACTTCAGCCAGAGCAGGACAGAAACAGCACTCCTAGGGCAAGGAAGCAAAAAGTAAGCTTTAGAGCACTTCTGCATTCTAAGTAAGGACATAGGACAAGCTGCTGAGACAGTTAAAGAAGATTTTTCTCATGATGCAACTTTGACCATACCATGCACATATTTCCCTAGAAACTCCTTCATATCCTCTTATTTCCATTAGATGAAACATACAGAAAAGTTTCCAAAAGGAAGGGAAGCAAAAGGGATTATGGAAAACAAAATTAAACCTTCTGACTCATTCCTTTATTCGCCTTTCACCCATTACAAGCCAGCAAACCTCTCACCTTCATTGCTCAGCAGAAATCACTCGGATCAATTACCATCTGCACTTCCCTCCCTCAGGCAGTGACAATCCCAACACCCTCCTCTCAGCTGAGCTTCAAAACGTAGCATGGACAAGAGTAATGAAAATCTCATGGTGGGTATGATCAGGCAGGAAGGGGAGGGCTGCAGGGGCTGGGGTCCCCCAGGGCCATGCTGCCCAACACTACACATGCCCCCCAGCAGAGCCTCATTTTCCCCTGCACTCTAGCCAGCCCAGACACCACTGCATCAATCCCGTCCTGGTCCTCCCAGACATGAGCGCCTTGCTCACCACGAGGAGCAAAACAGTTGACACAACAAGGGAAGAGAATGGGCATTGTGCTTTCTACCAGCCAGCTTTCTGTTCCGGGGAGCCATTTTTGTTTCAGAAGTAATTGATGTCCTCTCGGTTCAGTACTACAGTGAATCAGAACAGCAGAAGCCATGGGGATTTAAGGTAGTGTGTCTACCGTGTCTGCTGTGGAGAGTTACTCAATAATACAGGAAAGAATACTGACTTAAGAAGTAGGCTACAGAACCCAAAGTATATCAAGGAAAGAGCTCATCAACACCAAAATGGGGAAAGCAGAAATGAAATACAATACTGTGTTGTAAGCGACCCCAGTAAATCAAAGAAACCTGATGGCATGAGTTAGCAATTAGGAAAAAAAAACACCCCACAAGCATCGGTTTGGACAAAGAATACTTCCAGATTACACAGAAGAATACAGCATCGTTACTCAAAAGCAACAGAGCCCAGCTCTCTCCACAGGCCCCATCATCACCTGGTACCAAACATGACAGTACCTTGCTCGTTAACCTGCATTTTTAAGCCATTTTTGATGAATCCAATCCCTACAGACACGAGGAGGCAATTCACAGCTCTTCACCGACACAAAAAGGTGACACAGGCCCCTGAAGCTGTTGAGAAGGACCCAGTCCCACCTCCCAAGGCCCTGCGCCAGAGGATTTGGTTTCTCTCCCTCCCCTGCACGGGATCGAAGACCAGCCTGCATCCATGTGCTCACAAACCACCATTCCAGATGTTCTCCATGCAAGCTGCGCCACATAACACTATTCCACCAAAACCCACGGGGAGGGCAAGAGATGGAGTTCACAGCTCCCAGATGATCAGGGCATGCTCCCTGTGGCAGGCGGCAGAAGCCAGGGAGAGAGAGAACAGGTATGCAAGGACAGAAACGCCTAAAGCCTTGGTGCTCACAACTGAAAACACTGTGTAAAAAAGTCAGTAAGAGGCACAAATTACTTGGAACAGAGGCCACTTCTGTAGTGGTGCTGAAAGAAGCCAGGGCAGCGCTGCACCTCTCTCACTCATTAACCAAGAGGGAACTAAAACAACATGCTTCCTGCCAGTCAGTCAGAGCAGGTCCAGCGCGGCCCAGTTAAGCTCCACAGCGCTTCACAAAGGCTGGTGTTCCAGGGGGATGGTGCCACAGGGGCACTGCTCTTGTAACACCACCCACAAGCTGGAAAGGCTGCCCCTCCACACCCCTCAGCCCAGGAGAGAAGGGCTTTAAAGGCACAGAGAGCAGCCCTACTGCCACCAGGCTGACACTGCTATGCCATACTCCATGTATTTACAAGGGGGTTAAGAAATTAGCATCCTGACATCAAAAAGAAGAGCCACTGTCAAATATAAAAAGGGTAAATAACTCCACGCCTTATTTAGAAAGAAAATTAAACCCATGCTCTTCAAAAAAATCCTCAGATGATACGAACATGAAGAGCCTGCCATCGCAGCAGTGATTATTCCCTCCTAAATGGATTCCCCGCTGTGTTTCTGTTCAGTGAAGAGTTTGGGTCAAAGCCTCCCCGGACCCTTACCACATCTCACATCCCCAGTCAGCCTCTGGCTGCCCCAGAAGACTCCAGCCACTCAGAGCCACGAGCTGCTGGCCAACAATGCAGCAACAGCCACGGTCCCCATGCAACACACATTAGAATATCATGCAGAAGAAGGAACAAGGTCTACAGCTATCATCTACCATTAATAATTTGAAGCACAACATCAGACAGGTTTATTATTTTTTAAAAGAGCTTTGTTCAATGTTAAAACACACAACTGATTTATTGGACCTTTAAAAGGGATCTTATCCATACTGAATGCATTAACTGATCAGTTTCTTTCACATTAAAGGTCAACCCCCTTTTCCCAAGGCACAGAGCTTTTTTACCAGTTCACATTTTATACCTGCTAGCTCTTGCATAAGTTTTTCACTGAGAACCCGACAAACACCTTTTCACTAGAATGTTAAAAAAAAACAAACAAACAAAAAAAAAAAAAAACCCAAAAAACCCCTGAACCATAATAAAAAAGAAAAAGAAAATAACACCAAACTGTTACCCAGTTCTAGCTTTGAAGGCCAGCTGATCCACACCCTTTTCTGACCCATGAACACAAACAACGCTGTACCCCTTGAAAAAGAAGGAAGTATATTCCCCATTCCCAAACCCTATTCCACACACAAACATATAATTTGAAATAAACTCAGTCTAAGGGATACAAAACGGGCAAATTAGAAGTTTAAAGAGCTAGATAAACATACTGAGTTTTATTAAGTACCTTCTATTCTCCAGGCACTCGTCAACAGATTCAAGACTCATCGTGCCTGTAGCATCCCATCGTTCAGCAAGATGACTAAAGGGAATAAGCTGCACATCATTCTATCCCTATGAGGCAAGTTTTGACACAGAAAGGTTTCTGCATACCTAAAAACAAAACCCTCAAACCAAGGAAAAAATTAAGACCCCATCATTAAACAGCCTTCATTTCTAACACATTTTTCTTCCAATTTTTCCACCAAACATGGTTACAAATCAGACTCGCCATGTGCTATATTTGTGCACTATACAATTCTATGAAAAGTGTATCAATCCACAGAAAGTTAACAGTTTTCAAATTAAAACAGAAACTATTTCTTTCTGCCTTCTTACCTAATAAGTAGGCTGGCATTAACTGGACCAAACTTCATAGCAACTGTCACATAAGGATGAGCTAAAGCAATATACTTTTGTAGCAAACGACCGCCTACTGCCTGAAAACTCATTACTGAATGACTATTCCCTATTAAAATCAGCAACTTGCTCAACATAATTAGAAAATATAGGTTGGAAGCAGCATATTAAATCTTGGGAAAACTACTTAAGCAGCAGAACGCGAGCTGTGAAAGAAAAAGCACCATCCACCAACAGTAACGCAAGCACAGGAAAGGCCCCCAGTTCATTGGTAGGAAAGCAATCAATCACAGCAAGCTGGTCAGCATTGGCAAGCATATCCAAAAGCCTACAGACCAGATTACACCACCTTTGCTCACCTTATGAAGTGCCCTCCTCTACAGTTCAGGTCCATTTCTAATCCAAGTCAACCTGCGTAACAAAATACTACCTACTGAGTGCAAACAAGAGGATGAGAAACTGTGCCTGAATGAACAAGACCAATTGCTAACCTGAAATTAAAATCAGAGAGAGAACAAAATATGCAACCCTGGCTCTAAGAAAATGCCAGCAGAAGACTGGGTGCCTGATGCTGTTATTAAACCAAGCTGTAATAGAGGCTGAAGAGCAGAGATCACCGAGCTGTGAGGTGAAAGCATCAGCATCACAAGGAGGACATTATGCAACAGGTCTCCTACACCCCGTCCTCTGCAATTCCATCCCAAAACCTGGGGAGAGAAGAGATAACCTGACAACCTGTCATCACAGAGATGATAATCTCTTGCTTCAGGGAAAGGCGTGGAATTAAAATAATTCTTCCTTTTGGTGACTGCCAAGGAACATGACCTACAATTCCACAGGAGATAAGAACTGAAAGAAAGCCGGTATTTATGAAATATTTTTATCAGCTGAAAGAAACTGTCACTTCAGTCAAGTCAGATTCACCCCTAATTTGTTGATGCCCATTTTCATATTCCAGCTCACCACAGCATGGACACAAATCACACCACAGTTTCACCAACACTCCTCTTGCTGGCAAAACCAGCTGAAGCAGCTCCTGCCCCCGCAGCAGCACTGCTTCAGCACTGGTGGGGCCGCACCATCAGCAAGCAGCACTGATGTGGCACAGCATCAGGCCTCCAAGCAGTGCACCACCACTTCTGAAAAGGTTGCATGGCAGCAAGTAGAGGGAGTGGGAATTGGCAAAAGAAGTTTAGGCTGGCTTTTCTGGCACACGCAACGGCAGCAGTGCACCGACATTGAGAAGCACAAGCCCCCATGAATGTGATGATCACCTGAACCATGTAAAACACCACCACTGCTGCTCTCAAGTTAGTGTAACGAGCAAGCAGTGACACTGTATATTTGCATATGCATTAGCACACAAAAAAGCTTCACATACAACTTTAAAGCTACATTCAAACGACAATCTCGGTGGAGAAAAAAGCAATTCTGCTTTTGCCTGTGGTAAAGATGAACTCACAGGCAAGCATATGTTGGGAACCACCACACTGTCCTGCCAATATGGGCTTGCATTTATGCTTCGCAAGCCCCAAGCCACACTGACATCTGGTTTACAGAGAACACGAACACCAACACATGCCCAGCAACATGGACAGGCCCTGAGCCCTGACATCACACAGCTGTATATTCTCCTCACCCTTGCACTACTACTATGGCTAACCCCAGGTTAGCGCTTCACAAAGTCTTAGAAAGGCATAGCACCTATATGCCCCAAAAGCCACCGAGACACATAGGTAACTCAGAGCTCTGGGTCCTTCGTAACACGATGGTCAGCCCACCCCAAGCTGCAGACATTCCTATATGCCCCAATGCACAGAGGTAGAGACTACACCTGGCTCAGACTAGCCTTTCTGCCTGTGGAACAGTACTGATACCAACTGTCAGTATAGTATATCGCTGAAAAAACCTGCAGTACCTTCTCTCACGGGTTTTCATGCATGTGTAACTAGTATGCAGAAATAGTTATCCCAAGGCAAAGGGCAGGCTTCTTCCTACAGTTAAAGTATAGCTAAGTATACTAAGGTATACTGAGTACTACAAATAGCTGAAAAACCAACACCATACTTGAGTAACCTTTGTAAACAAAATAAGCCTATTCTCTGTAGACTAGGTGCACACTGCAAATAAAGATGAAGGACAAACAAAGGTTACAAAACTTTTAAATAGAGTTTTAAATACCTGCTTTAGAGACAAACCTCAGCACAATAGATAGACTGCGCAGTCTAAGTATCATGAGATCTCATGAGATCCTATACCTCAATACGTAGTTAGGACTTTCTCAGTAACATGTGCACAGGATTACAGATGCCCCCGCCAACCTCCTAAAATCAAGTTTCAAGTTTGTGGACCAAATCCAAGGAGCAGGTTTCTATGCATTCCTGAGGGAGAAAGGGCTATAGAAAAGCCTTTTATTTCTGCATGTATTTCCCAGAAGGCCTAACTAATGCGAAAGGAAACGTATCAGGCTTCTTCAATGGGGGGAGGGCAGGAGGGGATTAACATGTTTGACGGGCAGTGTGTGCAAGTGGGGAGGGGCGAACACTTGAGTGTGAGCAATTAAACACAACACTTTTGTAAAGCCTATGATAAGATATCTAAAATATCCTTTTCAACAGAAAATCCTACTCAATATATGTCCAAGTAAACTGCACTGAAAGACAGACTGTACGTCACAAAAAGCTAATGTGAAGGGGGATGCTTGAGACTGCATTTGCACGTCTCATGAGAATCACCACTTAAGCACATCAGCATCATGAAGGTAAGGGTATAAACACAAGAGTGCATGTTTTCATTACAAGTCAGCATCACCTGCAAGAGCAGTTTCACACAACTGCTAGCAACAGTTTACTCCTCCTAAACTGATTTTACACATACTCCAGAATTAGGACTTCAGCTGCTGGGTCTACGTAACTGCCAAAGCAAACCTACAGGCAATGCACCAAGCAGCTTTTACCCTACCTCATGTCTTTGGGGACCCAAATCCTGACTACAACCATCACATACACTGTCAACTGCTGCATGCTGCCTCGAGCCTCCGCTGCCCATCACAGGTCAACTGCTGTTCCTCTTAGGGCTTGGTTTAGTAAACACCGTCTCCCCTTTCCTAGCAAAAGAAGGACTTAAAGCAGACATGGGCCAAGTTTGCTGAAGGCACCTGTTGCTTTTATATTTACAGAGAGGTGAGGCAGCAAACCACATGGCTCCAGCTCACCGCTTAGCATACATTTACCAACATACAATTAATTTGTTCAATGAAGCATAATTCAAGTTTTGCTGCACTTGCTAGTTCAGAAATTCCTACTCTACCTGTATTTAAACACTGTTTTCATGTTTAATACAGCATGCAAATACTATAGCTCTCTATTCACACTAAGTAAAAGCAAATTCATTCCCAAAGTTATTTGGCATTAATATTAGTTACAGCATAAATAAGCCTAGGTTATTTAACTAGACCACTCAATAACATGATCATCCATCCTTCCCTCCAACCTTCTTATAGAAAGGTAAGAGAAGCAATATTAATTATTTACTTAATACCAAACAATCATGTTCATTGTTCTAGGACTGTGCTTTTACGTGATGAGCTACTTAGCATTGTATTTCAAAGATCTAATAAGTAAAAAAATAAAAATAAAAAAAAAAGAAAAAACAAGATTTATTACGGATTCTGCTGAGCCATTTATTCTTTCCTATAATCTCATTTTACAATATTTGAAGACTTCAAGTTTTGCAACACTATATTCTGGAATTTTAATACTACAAATGATAGACATTTATACACCTCTCTGAACACAGGGATCAACACTTTCAACAGTAAACTACTTGCTTAAGGAAAAAAACCCAACCTTACTACAGTCTAAGTAACATGCGAGCAACCCAGATCTCACGAATAGCACGGTCTTTCATTAAATAAAGTGGTGAAAAGATCCAGCAGCCAGAAACTGAAGATCAGCAATCAAACGTTCAGAGCATAATTAACCATAGGAAATAAGATGGTATGAGGGATTTGCAATCATTAGAAACAAAATGAGGAGAGATCCATTTTCTGGATGGTGAAAATAAGAGTAGTGGACAAACTCCAGGGCTCAGTACAGGATTCCACACAGTCATTCCAGAGGCCCACCTTACTCAGGCGCTAATGTAACAACTTTTTCTTTAGGGAAGTACTGGGTTACTTTCTCATCTTTTCACCTCAGACAAGCTGAAGCTCCCCACCCCACCTCACCACCCTCTGTTCTGGGCAAGAGAGGGGACACTCTTGCCCAAAAGAGTGAGCAAAGACCAGATGCTGTAATTCTGGGATGATACACAACTGTTTTCCCAAGATGTTTGCCTGGCTTTATCAAGATTGTTCCTGACTCTTACATTTTTGCTCAACATTTCTACAATACAGCTGTAACTACCAGCTGCAGAAGCAATGAAACCTGCAGCAGTAGCATTCATCACTCCGCAGTGTAACCCCTTCTCAAGGCAGCAACCCCCTCAACTGCCTGCTGCTTGAAGTGCTACGGCGTTCGAATGAGAAAATCTCTCAATCCCACGCAGTGCTCACACTTCTCATGCACACACCTCAGAGAGACAAGATCAAGGCAGACAGTTCACAGTTCTCTGGCTGTTTTGAATACATTTCTCCATTTTCTACCCAAGGGAAAAAAAAAAAAAAAAGTCATCATTACAGCCCAAGTTTTTCCTCATAATGACTCTGCCCAACCCATTCCCAAGTTGGAAGCTAAACCCAAGCATCAGTACCTATGTGCTTTGGAAACATAATGTCAGTTATTACAGAGCAAAGCTCTACTCAAGTCACCTATCTGAAAGTTATTTTGAAAGGAGTCTTCTTAATTTCTCTTTGGTTGTACACACAGCTTTGAAAAATCCCACCTAGATTTTAAAGTGTCCTTCACAAAGCCACAGTCCTCCAAGTCTGCTCTTATTTGCCATGAATCATTTTGATGCAAGTTCCCCATATTAAGTCCTTCATCCTTGCATGGCATAATTACAAATGTTCTCTGCATATTTAACAGAGACGTTTCACACTAATGCAAAGGAAATGTCTCAGTACACAATGACTTCTTACATTATGCCTATATGGTGCTACACTATTTACTTCTCAGTTTCTAGATAAACTCGTGCACAGTGCAGGTGTAATTCATAAACAGCAATTATAACACAACATAAATTACAACTTAAGTGCACTGCAGACCATCAGCTGAAGGTAATGCAAAGGGAACTCCCCAAATTGCACATGATAATTAAGAGCCTTCATGAGAAATCCCATGTGGAGAAAAATCTCATTGTAGGCCAGGAAAGTGATAGACTGTCAAATCAAATTAATGGGAAGGTAAATTTCAGCCTCAAGACACTGCGTGTTCTGCATGAACACCAGACCTCAGAAAACTCTTTTAAAACTTGTCACAGGATCTGAAGCTGTCTGGGATGGTTCACAGAAAAAGGAGAGCAGCAGCATGTAGTGTTTTGCCTATGGTAGCAACGCGGCTTGAAGGCACTCCCTCATCCCTCTTGGTACCACACATCTCTCTGTAAATTATCATTCAACCAAAGTATCTGTGCTCCCACTGTTACTACCCTCATGAAGACACATGGGCTGAAGGGTTACTGCAAATACATGAGAAACACCATCCCTCTGGAAATCATGTGACAGACAGAAACCAACACCATGTGCCAACACAGTGCAAGGATCTTTCTTATTTCCCTCCTCTCCCACCCCAAGTCTTTACCTCCAGAAGACCGCAAATTCTCAAGCAAGAGGAGCAGGACCTCTGATCTAGCGCCTGGTGTGGAAGCACTACTCTTAACATACAGGTAAACATTCTACCCCTAGAAGCCTGTAAGCCTCAAGCCTCTGAAGGCACAGGTGGTCCCTTCAGGAAATAATTAATCCCCATCACCTAAAAAGATGGACAAAACCTGATCAATTGGCACTGAGCTCAACCAGCCTCCCTTCTCCATTCTTGACTATTTCCTGTAATATTCCATCTGCTTCTGGCAACCTCAAATCCAAAGCAAGAAGCCAGATCATATAGTAAGAGCTGCAGGGTTCCTGTGCATGGAACTAGTAATTTCTCAAATCAAAAAACCAAGTATAACTTGTTATATCTTCTCGAAGTTCCTCATGTGTCCTCAGAACATTATCTCAACTTCCAGCAAATAGGGCCTGTCAGGATCCTGTCCTCCACTAGATTTCCAGACAAGAAAATTTGTATTTATGTGATTAATAATGTAATTACTATAATTACTTATAATAATATATATTACTATGTACTACATGTTAGGTATTAGAATGTTAATAAAGTAATATAATAATATTTATAAAAATGTTTTAGAAAGGTACAGACTTTTTTTAATTGACGATGCTTTTAAAGTTTAAAACAACATTCAATATAAAAGGAGAAAAATCTAACAGGTTTTGTTAGATGAAAAAATGGAAGTCAGGTTATGCACTCATTTTACTTTGGTTTTTCAGGCAAATTTAAGCACTTTACTGAGCTTTTTGAGAATTGTCCTCCCAGTTTTAAGATTCAAACAGCAGATTTACGTTCTCCACATAACTTAATTTCACAATCATGATCACCCAAAGTCCCATAAAACTTTTAAAAACAAACCTCTTCATTTTGTCTTTGGTTATGCTACAGCTTTCCCAGAGGCCAAACAAAATGAGGTACTTAAGCCACTGCAGCCCTCCCCAAGCCTCTTGATTGTTTGTATCTCTGGAAGCTAATGCAATGGGGTGACTTTGTCAGCATTATTTTTACAAGCCATTTTAACTGTGAAAGCCAGCATGCACCACTGGCTCCCGCTCTGGCATGCTGTGCTACACACCCCATCTGGTCCTTGTTCACGCTGCTGAAGCAGTGCCGGGCTAATCCCAAACGTTTGTGATTCTTTCAAAAGAGATCGTTAGTTTCACAGCAGTTCTTGTGGACCTTATTTTACACTGATGAAGGCAAACAGCAAACAGCAACAACCAGAAGAATAATAGCCACTTTGTTCACACAATAAGACAATGTGAAACTGCCAGGATCATTCTGAATTGCTAAAATTGCTAAGTTCTACTGAACTATGTTAAATAGCTGGTCTACAAAGCGAAGACATAAAACTGATCTTTGGCATTTCCCTCTCCCATTCACCCTCTCTCATAGCAGATGTCAACTATTTGGTTAGCCACATTTCATTTATAAGAAAAACACACAGTCAACTGATACAAATATGGTAACTGGAAACCTCTCTTCACTGTTTTAACCATTAGCTCTTGACAGAACAATGAAAAGGAAATCTGAACACCGTCCACTCCAAATCTGCAACTACACTTCTTCTGCTTACACTTACGGCACAACTCTGACACTAGGAAGCAGTAATTCTCAGTACACAAAAAATACTGCATAATAAGAAAATATTTTGCAAATACAACCGTTTGTGGGGTTAAAAATAAAAGCTCCAGAAAAACATGCTTTGTGTAAAAGGAGAGCAGCAGTAGAAGGAGACACAACTTAACATGAGGAACACTTGTTTCTCCTTGCTAGCAGTCATTGCAGCTTACTCAACACGCTGGGCAGCCAGCATGTCCCTTGTGCAGCCTCCTTAACAGCCTGTTTGTGTGTTTATTTTCACCAGCAGGCAGGCTGTAGGCAGGCTGGGAGAAGAGGCCACAGGCAGTGGGCAGGCAGGAGCCCACAGCAGCAACCGCTGCCAGGAGGTCAGCAGAGGACCTGCTGAGCCGCTCTGTAGCGCTGGCACCTTTGCCCTTGGCTTGCAGCGCCTGCAAAAACATGGGTAAAACTAATTGCAGTGCAAGAGACAGGTACAAAAGCAAAGGCAGAACAGTCTGCAATGAAGTGCACTAATAAACCAAGGCCCTTGAAAGAGGGAGTTACACAAGACACCAATCACATGGCATTTGAGCAGCTTAAAAAAAAAAAAAAAAAAAAAAAAAGAAGAAAAAGGAAAAAAAGCAAACACAGCTACTTACCCAGAGAGAAAATGGGGAGAGCAGCACCAACTGCAGAGCAAGACTCCAAACAGCTTCTCCAGATAAGAACTACCAGCTTACCATTCCCCAAAATTACACCATGTATCACTTTTCAGCCATTCAGGAGAAAAGCAGGTCTGTATCTCATGCATCTCCCACCAACAGACAGGACCAACTACTCAAGCCTGCACTCATGAGAACAAACCTCATCTCCTGTCAGCCCCAGCAGCCAAACCAAAACCAAGTAAAGCCTGCTGTGGCAAACCTTCTGAAGGATCTATCACCTCCAGGCCGAACGCTGCTCTCCTGTGCTCACTCCACCCTGAGCCATGGCTACTATCTACTCTGTCACATTTCCCAGGAAAATCTCCCTTCTCAACAAAGATGGACATCCTCAAGACAGGTATCCGACTTTTTTGTCAGCACCATGGTCTCATTTACTGTAAAAGCCTTCTCCATCATCAGCTCTTATTCCACCTGCTACTATTAAGAAAAAAAGAACTTTTTTAAGTATAAAAATATTCTGAGGTCTCGCAAAAGGCATATTTTATTCTTGGCCTGTCTTTTGGTTTGCCTATATTTTTGCAAACTCTACCTTACTAATTTTCGGATTTGTGTGGAGTGAATTCTGCTCGTTTATTCAAGTGAGCCACCTTGATGCCAATAATCATGGTAGAGTTAAATTTTTAAAGTGCTAAACCAGAAAAAGCATATACTAGTTTTGGAACACGTACTCTAAGTTTTAATAAAAAATAAGATCAGAGCAGCTTGATTTATCTGCAATAAGCAGAAAACCCAGTAACACATTCTAGAGCACAATCGCAAGCGGGGTCTGTCCCTGTCCCCACTGTCCCACCCAATTCTTTCAACTTCAGCATGGCTATTCTTTAGGAAGAAATACTGATATTCAACTGCCAGTTGCTTATATAAACACAGATTATTCTGTATACACTAATACAGATTACTTCGAAGTCTGATATCTTCAAAGCCTGATGACTTCAAAATAGCTCTCAAGATTCGAACTAGTCTTGCACACTCACAGGATAAACAAAGCAGCCGCCTGTTAGCTGCAATTTACACAATACACACAAAGGTTTTTTTCATTAATTCTTCATATTTAAGATGTATGGCAATAGAAAACATACAGTATCTACACACAATGTACTGACTAAAAAAGACAACTTCCACAGATCATATTACAACAGCACAGGCATGTTGCTGTTTGCAGGGATGAAGCCTGCATGTGTGTGCCTGAGCACTCTTAAGCTGAACCAAGGCTATTATGGATATTAAGAAGACTAGTCAGAGATCCCTCTCCAATGTACACATAAACATAAGATCATTTACAATTAATTTCCACATAGGCAACATGAGGCACAGTCAGTTTAAGGAATCGCAATCTGCTGAGTAATTAAAACAGCTTCACTGTTAGTTATGATGTAATGAAATCGGTGAGTCAACAGCAACAACGCTATATAAGCCTCACTCATTCGCAGCCTAGATTACAGCATTTTACAAGTTAAGACAATTATTTTCTGCTCCTATTAAATTATTCCCTATTGTAACAACTAATTAACCTGATAAAGAATCTTTAAATGAGCTTTCCATTTCCACTGTCTTACAAAATATCTAAAAAATGAATTTATTACCTGCAACCAAAGCTGCATGGCTGTTCTCGCAGCTCCCTTATAAAGATCGTAGCAAAAGGTTGCCTTGAGCAGTTGGCAGTGGTCTCAGTTTTGTCATCAAGTAATGAGTCTGCCACAAAATAATGACCAGCCTGCTGGATATAAATCCCTTTGCTGCTTAAAAGTGGATTTTAGATCAATATTAAAACAAAGACAAAAAACCCAAACGAAAACCCAACAAAACAAACACACACATAAAAAAAAAAATCAACCCCTA
>NW_009922174.1:14613-14983 GCF_000696875.1 Nestor notabilis | reverse complement strand
AAAAAAAAAAAAAAAAAAAAAAAAAAAAAAAAAAGAAAAAGAACAGCAAGAACAAAAAGCACCTCTGCTGGTCTCACTAACTATACAGCAGGATGCAAATTAGCACTAAGCTGTCTTATATTTAAGCAACTATAAAAATCAAAGTATGAAACAGAGAACACTACACTCTGCACTAAATGCTGCACCATATGAATGGTGAAACCTTTCGAAAGAGAGACCAGTACTGAGAAGCAGCAAAACAAATGCTACATGTTTTGTGTCACCCTCCCTCTCCAGCCCTGCTCACCCTTTCCTCCCCTAAGGCTTCAGTTCTTGGTTAACATTTCTCCAGCTGAAAATAATTGCCTGCCTCCAAAAGGCACCTCGGACA
>NW_009922174.1:260-14591 GCF_000696875.1 Nestor notabilis | reverse complement strand
GAAGACAGCTGAGTGATGTGAGGCATTTCCACCTTCTCCCTGGAGTAATCTCACCATCCCCATGAAGCACTACAGCATCATCACAAGCTAAAATGACTTTAAATATAGTGCTCTCCCCTAATGAGAACCATATTCCACCAAGGCCACCCTCCAAAAACCCACTTCACACTATTACACCAGCTGCGTATTAAAACTTAGCTTATTGATACAGCTATCACCAAAGATCAATCAGTGCAGGCTGCATACAAACCTCAGGGAAAATCCATTTGTAGAAATGAACTCACAATGCATTTGGTATACCTAGATACATGGATGCAAGCAATAATCAATTGTGTTATCTTTAAATTTTTATCACAGTGTGAACGATGTAGTAATAAGCAGCAGTAGATTTGCAAGTTCTCATGCCTTGGCAGAAGAGGTACCAGTAGAATTACACTAGATTTATAAAATAGATGAATTTACCTCTCTGCAGAAATACTTTAGAAAATAAAACTACGTACCTATTTCTCAATAAATTGAAGAGATAGAGAGGAAAAAAAAAAAATAAGACACTATGGGCTTTGCACTTGATATACCAAGAAAGAGTTGGGTGGATCAGAATAACATAAATCTCGGCTTTCAAAGATCAGTAACACATGCTATAGTTTCACTCCAGAACAGAACACCAGCATCTAGAAATCGCATGGGTGTATTTCTTCAAGTCGTCTTCTCCCCACATAAAAATTTACTTGAAAAAAAGAAAATCTAGACACAATCCTCACCATCTTTGTTCTCAAAGAGCCACCAAAATCTTATTTCCTGTGAGAACACTTAAATCCTGTAACTGTTTTCTTTCTATACAGTTTTCCATCCTCCCCAGCTCTTCCCCCTTTGCTACTCATCCACCCTTGAAGTTTGACACCAAGCCACACAGCTCAGACCTGACCCTACCCCACACCCATTCCACTTTGCAAGTTATTCAATAAACTAATAGCTTCTGTCCTTTTCCCTCTCCCCCACATTTGGGACGCACATGGTCAGCAAGACTCGCAGCAAATCATTTTCAGATACAAGAGCCAAAGGCACAGCTCAGTGACTGCATGCAGCAGGACAAGCATCTTCAACTCTTCCAAATTCTGCTTCTCCTCCTTCCATGGGGCTCACTTTCTTCTTGGTTCACACTATCTTGTAAACTTCCCATGGAAGGGACTGTGTCTCCCACGGGTGTTTATATACTATAAACTCCTAACACACCAAAGCTCTGCTTGGGGCCCTCCACCACCAGAATAAAACAGCTCTGCTAGTACCCTAAAACCATCAATTACACTTGAATCCAGTCTTCAGATTTCTGCAGGAAACGGAAATCATTAAGAAGGTGAGAAACACTGTCCTTTTCCAGCCCTCAAGTACCTCCGCTCCACACAAAGGGAACTACCTAATTTGCTTATATTAGACAGCATTTAATTGGTGGGATGAAAGTTTCAGGAGCCTTCATCATCTCCTCCACAACTTCTCAAAGATTTAAGAGAAGTTTAAGAGATTCTTCTCAGCTCACTTTCTTCTCTGCTTTCCCAACATTTTTAAAAGCTCACATTTCCATCAACTACAGAAGATTAGACTGCCTTTGGTCCATCCCACATCACAGTCACACAGAAACATTTAAACCTCTTCACACAAAATCTGAAAAACAGGTGTAATTAGCTATTAAAAGTAAAGGAGTTTTGAAGATGGAGAAAGCAGTCCTTCCTTTGGGAGATACGAAATAAGAAGTGCTTTATATTCTTAAAACAACCTTAGGCACATTAAGAAACTTAAGTGGAAAAAACACAGCAGGAACATAAGTAAATACAGAAGACTTGATTACAAGTAAGTTTACTGAGTGCTTAAAACATTCAAGTCGAGAAACAAGCAAGTTGCATTATTTCAGTAGACAGAGCCAAGACGGGGGAGGGGAAATGCTACTGAAAAGCCCACATTTTTAACAGTTTCCTGTTCACACTAAACGACTTCCTTGATTAATTAATGTATTTCAGTATGATGCACACCTATATAACCACCTATATGTACAAAGACAGCCATTAAACAACATGCATTAAAGCACAAACACATTTTTGACTCTGCAGATGGGCACAACAAGAAGCGTAAAGCTTCATTATTAATCTCCACTGCTATCACAGTTTCTTGCCCTTTAGCCATTTCAGAGCTAGGCTGCTCCCCACACACCTCCTGGAGATGTGGAAGCCTGAGCAGCTGACCTCAGGCTCTGGACCAGATCACCCTGTCCTCCTGCCAAAGAGCTGAGCAGGGGGTTACAGCCGAAGTCCAGAAGCATGCCATAATCGCTGCAGCGAACACTCAGCTGTTTCAGTGAACTCCAATTTCCACCAGCCACAAAGCCCAATCCCAAAGCAAGCAGAAGCATGGGTACTTTACCCCTGCCATCAGCCACTGGCTGACAGCTGGGCTAACACGACAGAGCCTCTGCTGAATTTGGCATTTCACTGTTCATTTTACACAAGCAAACAGCTTTCACCCTCCCACTCCCTGCCTCTGCCAGAAACCCAAGCACCGAAAGTAGCAATATAAATACAAGGTTCTGAAGGACTGTTGCACAAACTTCACAAATCACAACAGAGCTCCAGAAAATGCAATCACTAACACTGTTGGTGGTGTGCTGGATATCACATGCCCTGCCTCTAATTTTACACACTTAACCCTTTGGCATGTGTCCCACTGTTGTTTCAGTGTGATGAGTCTGGAAAATCCGTGCCAATGCAGCTATCTGTATCACATCGTTTACAAAGAGAACAGACGGCTACGTGTACATCTGTTGCATGAGATACATTAGGAATTTTAGGCAGCAAAAAAAGCAAACTTTATGCTCAATTCTTCTAGGTATTACAAATGCTACACATCTAACCTGATTTACATAACCCACGTATGGTAGTCAGTAAAAAATAAGTAAAACAGCAACTTTGCTCTACCCATGTAAGTTTCCAGGCAGTCTGATATTAAAACTTAGACTAAAGTGGGCTTAATTTTATTGAAGCCTGAATTCTAAGTCTCATGGAATGCACTTACCTTTACAAGCAAAGTATCAGCTATGTTTTTATCAAGAAGTAAAGGAAATGACACATCAAGAACTAAAAATAAATCAAATTTCAGCTACAGCTTTTCTCTGAGTGAAAAGAAATAATAATCCGGTTTTATTACAGTTTTGGCCTTCACATTTCTATACTCAGGATGATTCAGGAAACAATAAAGTGTCTTGTTCTAGTACAGGCAGTACCAACCTGACATTACAACACAACACTCTGGCTCACAGTAGTACAAATAGTTCCATCAAGGCATTTGCAAAATATTACTTGCTGAAAGGAACACATTTGCTTGAAATTCTGTATTTTTCCTCTTTAAATACTGAAATCAATAGGCGTCATTATTGTCAGTTCCTCAGCAACAAAACTTTATTTTTGCTTTCTTCCCACAAGAAACTTTATGTATGCCAATGTTAAATAGTATGTCCTGTAAAATACTTACGGCTTTACTGTCAATATTCGATTAATTTTAACCCTAAGCAAAGGTTCCTTTGTCTGTTAAGGGAAAGCACACTCACAGGTGGCAATGTGTAAAGAAAAAAAGTAACAGCATACTGCCTCGGTAACTAGATGCAGCATTTCAGTATTAACGCCACATTTGCAATTTGGAAGTGTATAAAGTCTTAAAACTCAAGGCTTGAGTATCCTGAACTCATATAATCACAATGGATTTTCAACACTGCAGGAAGGGTCTCAAAAAAGCCTACTGAAGTCATTTGATCACATCTGAAGAACTTTGGAAGTCACTGCAGCAATCACAACTCTACATGGACATCTAAACAAACACACAGTGCTACTGGCTGTAACAAAAGCACTGCATTAAAAATACACACTGCTCTTTTTAGTGGAAGCACTGAAACTTTTTTCAGAAGCCAGCATAAAACCATGCAAATTCTGAGCAAAAGCTATAATTTTATCTTCTATTTATATATCTATTCCAGCTGAGCTTTATCCAGACAGGCAATCCAAAGATCTGGATAAACCAATAACCAAGAACATTCTGGTCTGAACACACAAGTTCAGAGCTGCTGCAGCACCTTCACAACTGGAAGCACATGTTCAGAACACCCAGGTCTGTCCCACATTCCATGTACCCATCTTCAAACCTCAACATGCAATTTAAAGATCTTTAATTTTGGTAACTTGGTTCTCACAGATCTCTATCTGCCTTTTAGGATGTTTCAAATAACGTTATTTATCTGGAACTTGCTTGTTTTTAATTCTGTGTGATGAAACAGGACCAAAATCATCACAAAACTCCTAAGCAAGTTTTCAGGGGCCCAAAATAGCAGTAAAAATCTTTGTAGTAAGAGATACAGATGAAAGCTAACACATGGGTTTTTCTTTCCTAAAGCGCTGACCCAGTCCACTCTCTGCACCATACCACAGCTATGGGACTGCTCTCCCACCTCATGACTTTCCTGCTTCTGGTGAGCAACTACTAGAACAAAACCACCTTAGGAAAGGGAGTTCGCAACTTTGGCGTTTCACTGAGAGCATTCTTCCATCAGAAGACAAATAGCCACCATCTCCACGGGTGTAACTGATACACTCCCATGATGTCTAGTATTCAGATAGTAAGGCACTTAATCCAAGAGTTGCTTTAAAAAGAAAAACACTCCAATGCAAAAAAAAAAAAACCAACAAAAAAAACCCACAATCAAAACACTGACTAATCCCAAACCCCACATGATTGATGCGAAGTGCCATAAGTATGCCAAAAAGTCCATTTGACATACAGTACTGACATCAGGATGACCTCTATATGCTGCTGCTTTTCAAAAACATTTTTACACCCCAAGCAGGCAACAATCACTTCTCTTGTTTCACAGGGTAGCCAGAAGTACTTACTCACAACTGCTACCAAAAACCATTCCCAATTCAAAATTGCATGGAATAATAACATACCAATTCCCATAACTAGCCTGGATGAAAAAAAGTACTTCACAATGCCATTTAATTTCTTCCACCAAGTTTTCTTTTTCTTTTCTTTCTTTAATAATAGAGGAGGACACGCCTTATAAATATCCTAGTATCATGAACTTTTCAGTAGTGTTTGCATACTGGTTATGAACTTCCCACAGTAACCAACCACATCTTTCAGTACTAAAAGCTTTCTCAAGGAATGCTAAGGGTTTGTACAAGAGTAGCACCAAGGGCCCTCCACAGTCCCAGCAGAAGCAGCACGTGAGACTACTACTAACTATACAGTGTGCTTAGCCTTAAAAATTCAGACAGAACAATACACCTGTACCATTTTGGCAACCATAGCCTGCCCTGTCCATTTAAACAACAAATCACCATTGTATCTATACATTTCTTCCTCCTGAAAGAGGGGAAGTGATGGTGACATGCTGGAGAAATTCAGCAGGTAGTCCTGGCAAAAGAGCCCTTTACATTTGTCTTGTTCTCTCACCACAGTAGGGGAAAAAGAAAAAAAAAAACAACCAGGATTAAAAAAAATATAATGGAAAATTAGTCCATTTGCTTCCAAAATTCCTTTGCTTTCCAGCAGTAAGAAATTCCCAGAAAGCACAACATGCATTTGAGCATTAGACACAAGAATCCCTAACCTGAACGGAAAGCATTTCTTCCATGGCACTGCTACCTGGCCACCAGAGCATGAAGTAGAATACTTTCAAAAATATGCAGGTGGGGTAGGGGACAGAGAGGAAGAAAGATGCACCAAGCATAAACATCATAAACATGCCCTTCCACACAGTCCGCAAGCCAACAGCAAGCCTCTGTTTCTGCAGGAATAGTTTACCCATGAGCATAAGGTTTCTGTGTATCAGCCGTCATACTGCTTAAGAGACTATAACTCAGGTTGTATCTCATGTCCCTCTTTAAAACTAAGTTTTATTCAACACAGAAGTAGTTTTTTCCACCTCAAATCCTTCTATCAAAGACACAGACCTCAAGTATAATCTTGGTACAAAATATGTAAATAAATAGCAACTAAACTGGTGAAGTGATGTCAGTGCAGCTATGATCAAAGTCAGGTATCTATCTCCAGAGCATCACATTTGTCCCAAAACGTCATCTCGAAGTCTACCAAATGGGGAAAGAACAGCTGTGTTCCCTATAAAGCCTCCACACTCCAAGGAATGTAAATAAGGGATACTGTTAAAATGAGAGACCTAGCTAAAGCTTTACATTTGTAACATTTAAAAGGTTTTCCCCCTCCTTTTGTGTCTTTAATCAAAGGTTCTAAATGTGTAAGTGATGGCTGTTGCCATGGAAATACGCAGGCCAAGTCCCCTCTGTGGGAACCTCAAAGCTCCCCTTGCCACCAAGTGCCTTGTAATGACAGGGTCACATTAACACCTTTGACTCCCAAAGCCCATTTATTGCATAGAAATCAGCACAGCTGACTCCATTCACCTTCCACAGACAAACATTAACTACTTCTGTCTGCTACACTTGTCCCTTCCCCTGGACATGCTCCCAGACCTATTCCAGCACCATCCTTCATACTGCAGAAAATGAACATGTACAGCCTTCTTGAAAAACACTAAGCAGAAACCAGAGAGTGCAAAGGCCATCAGATGCTTCATCTGATCAAAAGCACCATTTCATAATCTGTTAAGAAATTTCTTTTTCCAAAGCAGTTGACATATAATAAATCTGCATCCTATTCCAGAAGATGAAGGCGTAGCTATGAAGAAAAACAGGCAAACGTGCAGTGACAGGAACTGAACTCCCATAAAAGCCAACAATTAAATTAGAGAACAGAAGACAGACTCTGAATAATGGTTACTTTTTCCCCTGGTGGCTGTCAGTACTAAAGCAGGAAAAAAGAAGTTCTTAAAAACCTCAGTGGAATTCCTGAATATCAGCATGTACCATTTGATGCACAATCAATTTATGCACATAGGAGGCCCATTTCAGGGGCAGATGCAAGCAATTTTTTTTTTTTTAAATCAACTCCTAATAGGCAAATTCAACCATTTGAGAACATCTCCTTATCAGCATCTTAATTCTGTGAGCAAATACAAATACATGCATCTAATTTATGCAGCCATATGTTTTTGCATGAAATATTTACGTCACACATCCTCTGCCATTGCAATAAATACATAAAATACGAGATTCAAGATACACCTAGAATTACTTATTTGCATATTTGAAGAAAAAGCTATTTCAGTAGTATCCACCCTTACTGAAAATAGCTAGTCTAATACTTTGAACAATTAATACGCTGTGAATGTATTATATATGTACATATAGGTTAGGGTTGGGGTTTTTTTCATTTTTTAGGGAGATAGACTTGCACAGAGGAAATTCTTTAAGCCTATGAAAAGGTCTGTCTTATGTATTTACCATATAACCATTCACAACTAACTCCTGTGCAAAAGTGAAATGAAAAGGCCATTGTGTGTCTCACTTACCTAGCAGATAATCAGGAGGACCTTTCAAGGCAGTTAATCAATTTCACTGACACAGAGTAAAAATCTAGTCAGATTCAACTCTACAGTAAGCTTACTTCAATAGGGCCAAGCACCTAAACATGTAATTGCAGATTTTTAACAATAAATAATTTCAAGACAAAAAGGCAGCCATTCTCTCATCCATGTGACTAGATTTTAATAGGAAAAAAAAAAATCGTTCTTTAGCAAAAATTCAGACACTTTTTAGTAGCTTTGCAGCAGTTTTTTGTTTGTTTTTGGCTGGGGGGCAGGGGGATATTGGTTCTAGCAAAGTTATTTATTGTCTTTGAACATACAGTTACGATGGACAAATAGTTTTCTGCAAAACTGACCCTTTAGTTAGGTAGGGTACATCTACATCCAAATAGGAAGGGGATCTCTGTGCACATACATATGCATCTCTAGCAAATCCTTAGCAATTATGCAATTGCTGAGTGGGAACAGGAATGCATAATTTCTTGCCTCTGGCCATTTTACACACTTTTTGTTAAAAGAAACAACAGAGATATGGGTGAGGAAAAAGGCTTTGAGCACAACATTGCTCCACCAGATTTCTACATGCAAAGCAACAAACTAAAGCATTACTGCTCTGTTAACTACCACTTTTTTGGTTGTTCTGGTACTTTGGGTTGGTTTGGTTTTTTTTTTCTCCTGAGCAGTCAGGACAGTGTGCTTATGCAGGGCTCCTGTCCTACAGGTAAACCTAAGTGACACTCCTCACATACAAACCTAGAGCAAGGTCAGAGCCCTCATTATTAACTGCTGTGTGCAGAACACTCTGCTTTTAAATGCTTTGCAGACAGTTGTTACCATACTCAAATTAAGTACAGATTTACACACAGAAATATCTCATGGCCCACACTACGGTGTCTGGCAAGAATGACACAGCCTACAAGCAATAACCAATCAGTGCTTACAGAGAGGGGGATAAATATTTTATTAGATTAGTTTGGGAAAGGATTGATTGTCCAAGAGCCTGTCTATATTCTTATCACTCTTCCAATTATACCAGTTGGTCCAACGAACAGTATAGCCTTTTCCCAAGCTTTCTCTTACTTATATCTTTCATGAACAAGAGGAATCTCATCTGGTTTCACTGAACAGGCAAGCATTCTGCTTGCATTAACAACTAGGATTTTATTTCTTAAATGTGATTTAATAAATGTCTTCCAAATAAATTCAAGCATAACTGGATGAGTCAAAAGCACAGAGGATATCTGTAAAATACCCTATCAATTCTTGCTATTCACTGTAACTCCAGCATGTGATCCAGTGCTACCCATGCACACATGACAGTCCCAGACACCAGAAGGCATGGCTGGATTATTCTTTCCTACTGCTACAAGAGAGTACTTGCAAACTGGGAAGGTACAATAAAATGCATTTTACTGAGATAAATTACTAAATCTAGTGTGTCCTCACACAAACTTTGACCAGCCTATTTTACAATAAACAGTGCAAGAGACAGGTAGCTCTTTCTGAAGTATTTCAAACTTTGGAGTTAAACTACAACAAACCTAAGCAAAACCAAGCCCAACCTCAATGTCATGATCCAAGACATGAATTCACAGCACACTTTGTTTTAAAAAAAGTCTATATTGTTTTGTTCTCCTCAGAACACATCAAATTTACACTGAGAATTCAAATACAAATCCAAGAACTTTCACATCTCTAGATCTCCTCCGTATATCCTGCATTGTTTTTCCAGTAACAAACAAGCATAACTCAATATCTTTCAGTAGAAATGAGAACAAAGACATGCTTTTCTTTTTTTTAAAAAAAAAAGGAAAAAAATAGCCTCCAATTTTCTATGTGTCACTTTGTATACACGATGACAGTTCATAGAGCATCATTTGTTTATTAAAAAAAAAAACAAAAACAAAAACAAAAACAAACCCACAACACAACAAAATGAGCATATACATATAAAACCCAACCATTTGGGGCAGGAAGAATGCCTGCTTTATCCTGGGAGAAGGAGGAAAAACTCAGCAGAAGCACTCAGTTAAAGCCTGCCCTTGAAAAAACCACTCTTGAACAAAGCAAGAACTATAATCACGTTTCATGCACTTTTCCCCCTTTTCCTCCTGCTCTGCCATTTGCAATGCATGCAAATCTGCCCAGACCTGGCAGGCCACATTCAATCACAGGGGAACACCAACCTTCCCACTCTGTCCCACCTCCATGCAGTCATGCCAGACCTGCCTTAGCTTCCAGATATCAGCTGGTCTCGCTGCTGTACACCAGCAGACGGCAACAAAGTTTGCATAAGTTTCTACTCCCTTGCCTGCTTTCCCAGCAGAAATGCCTGCCTCCATAAACTTTCCCCTGCTTTGCATATCCTCTTCTGTATCCCAGCTCAGCTGAGTAATCAGATGCATGTCAGGATTTCCCAGTCTGCTAATTCCATACATTTCCTAGTCACTTCTGTATCAGTGCTCCACCACCTACACATCTGCTTGGCATGCATAACCCTGCACAAAAACACAGAAACCAAACTCCTCAGACCAAACCCATGCCATACCGAGCACCAAAAGCACGCTTCAGAGAGGGAACCTGCCTGTCCTTGCAATGAGGCCAGCAAGTACTAATTTTGAAGCACAGGGTTCAATCCTCTTTGGATTGCCTCATATATAGGCTAATACTAATTTTTTAAGAGGATCAATGCAGAAAATGCCTGGTGGATTATGAGTTTACTGCTGTACAGGAACAGAGAGAAAAAGAAACAGGTGGAAGATGAGGGGAAGACAGGAAAACAGGTATTATTTCCAGATTACCAATAAATTTGTTCTAAACTTTATACATGGGCTTTAATTAACTTTATCTTTGTCCTTCAAAACGTTTCTTATCTGTTCACATCTATAGTCCAACTTTTTATTAATTTGCCATCTGTTTTGTTTTCCCCTCAGGCACCGTAAGAACATACTCTAGAAGTAAAGGCTGCTGTTTGGTGCTTTAAAGCACTTACTTACTCATCAAAAAAATCTCAGTCGCAGTACTACATGCATGCCTCCACTCTGAAAAAGCCTCTTCCTTCTCCTCAACTCCATCATAAATAAAACCCAAAACACACTAACAGTACCGGAGTAAGTTTTCTCTTGTTCACTCATGTAATTTTCAGAAACATGTTCATGTGCCCAGAAGCTCACTGCAGCACAGCTTGGTGTGGTGGGGAGCAAGAGGGGACAGAGTGGCTACTGGACACCCCAGATTAGCCAAAGTAGAGCACAACACCCTTCTTACTACAGGCACTAACCTCACTCGCAGCAAAGGCAGGCTGCAGCAGTACCTCCAGGAAGCTGAGCAGCCTTCTCTTTGCATTCCTGGAACTTCACAGGTAGATAAAAGACAGAACATTCAAGGTTTTTGGCCAGAACACAACTAAATGCATGACCTTGTTAATGCAGGCCTTGACAGTAAGACCTGTAACTTCCCCATCAAAGATGCTGGCACGAATTAGCCTGAAATGATGCTACTTTTTGCTTTGTAAGTGAACAGTTCTGTGAACAGAAAAAAAACATTATTTCCTTTCATTAACTCACCAAAGAAACAAAACCAAACTCCTCACATCAGAAGGAAAACAATTAAAACCGCTTCCACCCAGCCCATACAGCTACATCAACGCACAGGTAAGTTAACTCTCCAAATGGCAGCTGCACCAGCATCCTTTTGGAGTTCACAGGCTCTTCTTTTGGTACACAACCAGTTGTGCGCTACACTGAAAAGCAACTCTGCAGCCACCTCACCCTCCCAAAACTCAAGATCCCAGTAAAATCAAGTGGGACCCTACTCATTCTTTTTGATGCACTTCCACCTATCTACCTAGACACTCAAGCATAGGACTATGCAAACCCATATGAAGAAGCCCTTGTAAAATACTGCTTTATCATGACAGAAATGACCAATCTGACAGGAGAAGAGGGGAAGCTTCAGGGAAAGAAGAAAATCTAACAAAATAACCAAAAGTGCTTCCCAGCTCCTCATTAATTATACATCCTCCCAAGTGGGCACACCTCTTTCAGCTAACTAAAAAAGTATTAGGCACAACAAAGAACACCCCAAAACTGTTTAATATTACAATAATGAAAATCTGAATTCTGATTTTAAACTTCCAACACAGTAATTTATACCCAGCTGTAAAAAAAGAAACCTTTAAAGAATAACTCGGGGAAGTTTATGACCTGCTTTGCTGCTTTTTCTGTCACCTTTAACTCTCCATCTTTATTGTCATGTGCTACCTGGAATTTATTACTGTTCCATGCATTTTTCTGAAGGCACAACATTGTGGAAAAAATCTCTCAGTCATGCCTACAAGTAATTAAACCTCAGTTTAGTGGGAAGCGTAGTAGATCAGCATCCATTCACGAATAACACTTTCATGGTCACACACCTTCAGAAACTACTTTTCAACTCATTTAAACCATAGAATATGAATATTTACAAGACCCAACACTTGGAAGCACTGAAGGGTTACAAGAAATGTTAGTCTACCTTGGCAACTACATTTTTCCTCTCCTGTCACTACCCATTTCAAGTTACCTTTGCACAGGAAAACCCGATATAAATAACATCATCCCTGCATATTCAGGAGAAATACTTCTTTTTCTTATCATCTACAAAATCCCTACAGAAATAACGATGGTCTGAGATTCCATTTTTCCTGGAGAAAACAAAGCAGTATCAAAGCATTTAAGGAGTTCAGAAATAACAAAATCCTGGAAAATTTTTATCACAGTTATTTCCACCGATTTAAGTAAGAGTCAGAAAGTCATCCTTAGAATAAAACGCAACCATCTACTAATTTATCCAACACCTTTTGCAAACTAGGTGGGATATGCAAGTATTACATCTAATGCTAGCAGCCCAGATTAATTTTGGCATGTCTTAAAGAGACCTCCACCTACTTCACTGCAAAAAAAAAAAAAGAAAAACCAAAAAAAAACCCAACAACAAAAAAAACCCCACAAACATCTAAGACAACGTATTTTAACATCAAAATGTTCACTCAACACGCATCCCCTAAGGCGGCTGAGAGTGTGAGAGTGCACAGCACAATGAGCACAGTGCAGCCTCCAGCTCCAGCCAAGTGGCCCTGGGCAGATTACAGATCCTCTCCAGAGGTCTCCAGCTCCTCTCCAGTAAGAGGCTGCACAAAGTGAGTAACTCAAGCACAGCTGCTCAGGAGGTAGGCCAGCCACCAGGGCACCAAGATCAGCTCCCCTTCTTGCAGGACCCCTAAGTGGTACAAAGCCACACACTTTTGGCAGGGCACAGCTGTATCCATATGAGCAGGTTAACAAAAGGTTATCAAGTGTTTAATGTAATAGCTGTTTATATTGGGGGAGGAGAGGGGACTGAATCACCATCAAAGAGAGGGAAAAACAGCACATTAAATGAGGTCTCCAGGCACACCTGTACTTACAGCATCCAGAAAAAATTATGAATCAGTCTTACAGCTTTGAAATAAATCCACTCACATCATATGCTTCATCTGCTGTGGAAGGAGCTACCGCCCTCCCCACTAGCCAAAATAGCTTTGTGTCTTTAAAAAGAACCAGCTGCTATAGACCTATTTCACTAGGTATGTATGCAAGCAGCTTTTGTCAGCAGACTCTATAGCAATCTCTGACCATCACAAAGTGTACACAGAGTAATTGGGTTTTTGGGAGTGGGGGGAAGGGTGAATTATTTCTTCTCTAGGCCAAGAAATCCCATTAGAGACAAATTTCAGTGTCAGTCCAGCTCAATATTTACAAAGCTTTTTCTTCCTTGAACACTCATGTATGCTCAAATGTCATTCATTTGCTTTCAGTGGAAAAGAGCTTCCTGCATTTCATCTCTGCTACCTGAAAAAGTCACAAGTGCCCACCCATATCCTGCTCATCCCAGAAAGCACTCGGTAGTCACACAGTTCCCTGCACAGCAGGGAACGTACGTACTATGCGAGCTACTCGGTTCACTTACAATGCCCCTTTCTAACCCAGTTTGTAAATGATACTCCCACTCGGGCACAGCCTCCATATACGCCATCCGCACAGTCAGCACAGCTTCCTCTAGAAGCACTCGCATAAATGCTTCAGCTCATGCTCCTGCTAATAGAAAAGTCATCAAACAGTTCTCTAACAAAACCTCCGTGTAGGTATCCAAGAGGGAGTATGAGATCAGTAGCTATTTCTGAGCCTGATGGTCATAAAGAAGTCATATAATGGTTTGGGTTGAAAACGACCTTAAGCTCATCCAGTTCCAACAGCCTACTGCTAATTACTGTAGAAATTTTAATTAAAGAGGGGGGAAAAAAAAAAAAACCCACCCAAAAACTTTACTGCTGCACCGATTCCCAGAGTCTACTATAAATAAATGGGTGTCACAGACTTAAAGGTGATGCTTCGCAATTTCCAGCTTTCAGCCGCAAGAGGTACATGAATAAATGCAGGAGGCAAGAGGAAGGCAGGAAAATGTTTCTGCATGGAGCCAAAGAGCAGACATGAAAAAGCCCTTCAACCTGCAGATCCACCAGGCTCCTTCCCACACCAGGGCAGGAATAGACTCCTGTTCCTTTCGCTGGTAATGGCAGTCACGTAACAGAAACGAGCTGCAACAATAAAGTTACAATCATGGCATTCATCCATTCACTCCCTTCTCCCTCAAACCCCGATGCTGCGTGCCTTCGTATACGCAGAAAACACCGCCAAACAGCTCACACCACGAAGCTGTAAAGACATTCCCTTATAATTAGCTGGAGCACAAACAGGAATAGGCAGGAAACTCTTATGTCACTTTACCCATCTCTCGCAAACTCAGCACCTCTGCGCAGACCCGATCTAAAC
>NW_009922174.1:0-231 GCF_000696875.1 Nestor notabilis | reverse complement strand
TCAAACCCCCCCCGACAGCCGAAAACCACACACAGCAGCTCTTCAAAACATGCAGCCGGTTCCCCCACAGCAAGCACCCGGTTCAGCGCCCAGCTATTCGCCGAGCAGGGGGCCGCGGTTCCCAGCAGACGGCAGCCTCCCGTCAAGTGCCCGGGCACATTAACCGAGGCCGGCACCTGGAAACGACCGGGCCGCTTCCCGGCGGGGGAAGACTCCTCGCAGACGATTCAC
>NW_009922173.1:165039-178745 GCF_000696875.1 Nestor notabilis | reverse complement strand
TATATTATATAGTGATATATAAGGATATAATAATATATATGATTTAGGTAGAATACACATGCAAACATATTTAGCCTAGCAGCCTATGGTACCTCTTCACTCAGACAGGGGAGATGAGCCACTCACATAGAGGCAGTGAGCTCATCTCATGCTTTCTCCATAGAACAATTGCAAAATAGTCCCATGGGGCTTTGCATGCTACCAATTGAAAACAGCACTTAACCACAGAAACTACCACAATGATGGACTGAGGTGGACTCACCAGTGTTAAGCAGAATGGGTACAGATCAGAAGGAATCTACTGTGGTAACTTTGAGAGGATGGTAGTCTCCTGATTCTGTAAATGAAGTCTTGGAAACATCTGCACAACTTCTCCAGAACTGAGATTAAGTCATCAAACAAGGCTGTGAATGCATCATTCTGCATCCTGAAGAGCCCACTATAGGTTACAAAATTAAAATAACTATGATCCTTGCGAGGACCGTTCAAAACCATCATGGTACCCTGGACACTTTTTAGTAATTCAGATGTACTTGTCAGGTATTGAAATTTGCTTCTAGCCCCAACCAGGACATTGTAAAGCTCAAGAAGAGTTACATGCCTTGCACTATATCAGTGCTGCTAGTGTTTTCCACCTGTCTTTTAGTAGAGAGAGACAACGGAAAAGATCAGCAGTGTGGCATATTGACTTGTGTTAGTTATTCATGTTTCCAAACCAGCATGGTTACTACAGGCTGAGCTACTTCTTTTTTTAACATGTTCTCATAACATCTATTTTCTCTAACATTATTTCAGATCATGTCTTCCCTTTTTCTGAAGTTCCTTTTGTGAATGTATGTTTAAGCTGTTAGTTCCTATTTTGGAGACAGAATGATATAAACTCTTAGTAAATAACACAAACACAGTTTGGAAAGAGCAGCAGATGATTTCTCCCTCTGCCCAGCTTAACTGCACATCAACATTACATTAAGTAACCTTTCATCACCCATTTCTTAGCTAGAAGGCAGAAGAGGCAATATTGCAGAGATACCCATGGTCCACCTGATCCTTGGGCCTTGCTGCTGTCTGGAAAACTACTTTGTAAATTCTTAAAACTGTTTCTCTTTTAAACCATTCAGGGAATATAATTATGGAACGTGTAAGAAAATGTGAAATAATAAAACTAAAACTACTGCAAAATACTTAAATACATGAAAATAGATATTTAATCAATGTCTTCTGATCCAAAGGAAATGGGTCTATTGCTATGGAGAGAGTTAGGATTTGGGATCTATCTTCTGCCGTCCTTGTGGAGAAATTCTTGAGACTGGTGTGAGAAAAAAGGAGGCAAATTTTGCCTGTGCACATGTGTATCAGAGAGACTGTTTTGTCTTTGATACTTTCTTACCTCCACTAATCTAGTGTCTTCCCCTTTATCTGCCATGAAACTGTGTCTCCAAAGAGTTCAGTGCCTGAGAACAGAGAAATCAACAACTCTTTGGTTTGGTGCTTAATACATGCAAATTGAATCAACACACCAGGAAATCCTAATTCCCAGTGAAAAAGTTTCCAACAAAACTAGCAGTTTCTTGTGCCCAAGATAACATAGAGTGACACATCTTCATGCGAGACAGTGACTCATAGCTGGGGGTTGAATTGTTGGGGGGATTATCTTATCTGTTAGCTGTATCAAGCTAAGAAAGATGGTGGCGCAACCCTGAATGTCTTATTAACTGCCAAAAAAATTACATCATGGGCAAAAAGTGGAGATGAAAAATATTTATATCAATTTCTACTCACACTCAGTTTATGTGTTCTGGAAAGAAGTCTGTATCTTGTATGAAACATCTCAGGGAGATTTCAGTCTTTACTGAAAACTTGCTTTACAATCTGACAGCTTCTGCCCTTTCAATGTAAAGTATTTATTTTGACCAAATGGACTGATGCTGCTGTTATTTTCTTACCCTCTCATTCAGCTATTTTTGTTGTTTAAATCCTTTCACAAGATATTTCATCCTGTGTATATTTTGTTCACTCTTAGAGTTTTACAGTGAAAGATGGCACAGTTGATGCTGCATTCTCCATGAATTCAGCTGGTGGACAAAACACGTGAGCTTGCACTCAACCCTGAGGTCAGCAATTTCTCTGTTATGGTTAGCCAGACTGCATTTTTCATTCTTAAGCTAAAGAAAAATGTTACTGTCAGAACCACAGCGTAAGTCAGGAGAAGTTGCCACTGTGGGAGGTGGTGAGAGTCCCAGCTCCTGGCAATCTCAAAATCAAGAGAAGATAGAATGCCAGCATCACCTCCTTATGGCATCCCCCCTCTGTGCAAGGTACAGAGCCCAAGATCAGGCATAGTGGGATGCAAGGGTTGGATTGCAGTTTTCTTTCAGAGAGGTGGTGCAAGATGCTGTGGTTTCTCACTGCCCTCTGCGTGCCAGCTCTGCTGTGCACCCCATGAAATCCTCCTGCAAGCTGTCTTCGGTATCACGCAATGGATTAGCAAGTGCCCCACTAAGAAGGTAGGAAACCCACAATTTGTGGTCCAAGCAGACACAATTTCCTTATTGCATCAGGTCCATCAAAAACATTTTTTCTTCTCCCTCATAAATAAGCAAAGCAGAAGCAATTGTCTATGAGGGGCTAAGTCCTTCAGTCACACCCCTCCCAACAGCCAATAACCCTGCAACAGGATTTGGACATGGTTTGCTGCCCACTGCTTTTCCTCCTGTAGGAGTAGTGGTTGGGTCATTACTCAGAAAACCTGCAGGGAAAAATAAGTTAAGGAAGAATTAGGAAGGAGACTCTTCCTGGAGGAGGACAGCATGGGAATTGCTGCTGGCAAGAGCATGGGGTCTCTGTGCAAGAGAAGTGATGAAAGAAAAAGTCTGCAAGCCAGTGAATGAGGAAAGCTCAACTCAGAGAGAGTTGTTTGTCTGTTTTCAAAAGCAGACATGGTGGGAATTACAGAAGACAACTGCCAGGTTTGATATTTTGAGCAAAGAGCTGGGGACTCCTTGGTCTGCCACCCTGATTTCCTTGTGAACACCAGAAATGACTGTGTCTGCCTAATGATGTCTGAAATTATTTTTGAAGAGGGGAATGTCTGATTGCCCTTCCCAACACTTATTTTGAGCATCAGCTGCTGTTGCAGTAAAATATCAGCCATCCCCTTGGCTCCTATATAAAAAGAAGGAGAAAACTGGTTGAAGATTTAACCCTTTATTCTCCACGAGTCCTCTGCTCTTTGATCACCACATTTTTTTTATGCTTTGCTTTCCTACTTTCCTTTTTCCTCTTGTTGTTTCTTCTCTTTCACCCAGAAAAATTCATCCCACATCTAAATGTATGAAACTTTCTGCACACGCTCCTTGAAAGTCATCTGCTGGAGGAAGTTACACTTTTTAAAGCAGTGACTGACAGGTGACATTGCTTTGCCAGGTGTGAAACTGCACAGTGGGAAGACAAGTTGCCAACTGCTAGTGACAAACAGAGAAAAGCAAGAAGACCAAAATCACCAGAATATTGCAAAGGATAGGTATCTCCAGGCCACTCTTTGTCTTGGAGCAGCAAGTTTTAGCTCTGAGGCAATGAATTATTCTCTCCCTGAATATTTCATAGTTAGATCTTCACTGTGCAGTGGTCCAGCTCTTGAAATTTCACCACCTAAACTCACTTGTTTTCACTGGTGTTATTTTGTATATGTCTGTGTACATGTATATGTATGTGTGCATACATTTATGTACTTGTAGACAACTTCTATGAATAACTATTGTCCTGTCCAGTCTTTTAAAGAAAAAGAAATCTGTATTAATATAACTACTAAACTAAGAATTCAAGTACACTGGCACTGACCAAGTGCTTGACATTGAAGTGTTAACACCACAACATTTCTTTGCTGTTGAAACTTGACGTCTGCCTTCCTCTTGTCACAGCTAGCCAGTACTGGTAGGAAGAAAAACAGGTATCTCTCTGCATGTGTGTTGGCAGCAGGGGCCAATTCTGATAATTATTTCACAGTTCAGAGGTCTGAAAGCTGGAGACACAGAAAGATAAGAAAGGGGATTACTTTCATTAGATCTGAGAAGAAGAATCAGAATGGCTGATAGAAGTCAAATTAATTTGAGGATGGACTTTCAGAAAAAGCTTTCCAAGCAGTGAGGTCTATGAAAATTTGAAACAGCTGTGTTGTGCAGATTATTGTGTGGCTGATGCCATTTGAAATGTGACTGGACAAAGAGCTCAAGTACATATGATAGAAAACAATCATTTGGCACTCAGATGGAGTAAATGACTTAATAACACGTCTTTTTCCTTGTCTAATTTCTGTCATTCTATGATTGATTAACAGTCTTCTGCCTGGTAGTTTTATACGAACTGTTATAAAATCCTGTGGCATAAAATTAATCTAAGTCTGACTCAAGTGCATTTAGGAGTGTGTGCAAGTAATGGCAGTGATACAGCAGCAACTGGCCCCGAAATGTGAGAATGAAACTTTGAGAGAAAATGAAGCAAGGTCTTATAGGAGGCAAGTTCTTCCTCTGTGCAGTGCACTCGATGCAGCCAACACTTTGCACCAGAAATTCATTAAATCCTGTATCTTAAATCCATGTTCCTACAAACATTCAGACACAGATGAAACTTGGCTCCCCTGAGGAGATTCATTGACCTGATTGGAACTACTACTGTGTGATGGTATACCCTTTCTGTCGTAAAGCTGGAAGACCTTGTATAGACACTAGCTGTGCTGCTACAAATCACAGAGATGTGCCCAGTGAGTCATTGGCACAGCATGGCATAGAGCTCAGGTCTAGTAAATCAGCTTTTTCCCTTTGGGAAGAAAAATGCTTTAGGTGTTTTTACACAGTTCTTGAGAAGTTCCTTTTGCTTCCAATTACAAAAAAAAAAACCTAAGACAGAAAACGTAAACACTCACCCCAGAACCTGACTTTGCAGACACTTGTTAAAATCAATTTAACTAGTGGAAGGAATATATTTGTGTTTATGTATGTTGAGCTGTGAGGTCTATGAGAAACAATTTCATGATAATAAACTATTAGTATACAAAATGTATACTAGGAAAGGCACAAATGTTCAGAAATTGAAACTCTGCACTGTCAGTCTTTGAGAGTTTTTTGGTAGAAGAGTAGAAACCTTAGTCTATCATCTAATTGTCTAAGTTTAATATTATTTAAGACTATTATTTCCACTGATTTTTAGCAAACAGCCAACATACACTGCTACCCAGATAGCTTCAGAAATGGCTTTAGCTATCACAACACCAGAAGCAAGCCTGAAATTCAAGTCTAATATTCCTTTGTAGTGTTTCACTTTCAGCCAAGTAGGAAAGCAAGCGCCCCTGTGCATGGCCTCCTCTCTGCTTGCTCTCTTGCAGCAGAACCCTATTCACACCTGTAGATGCACCACTAAAGATTTAGAGTTTAACAGGGGGGCTTCCTCAGTGGCCTATGCTCAGTACAAACCACTTCACTTGAAGGCAGGGCCATGACTAATAATGGGAAAAGATCAATTTAGTCACTGTCTTCGTGTTTTCAGACAGTCTTTGTGCCTGTCAGTCGCATGTATGTCCTGTCCTTGCAGGGGACAGAGTAGTTTTGCAATTATGGCTGTGAAGTACTGTTGATGAACGACTTCCATTAACATCATGACAGTTCTTCAACAAAACAAAGACAAAACAAGATTTTTCTCACACTTTGCAAGTATGAGTCTTACCTTTTGGGAGCTGGAACAATAAAAAGATGTTGTTACAGTCACCCACTGCCCTGGGCAGCAGCAAGTCAGAAATGACAGTGCTTATCCTGCCAGACCTCCTTTGAAAACAGATTGCACAACAGCACCAATAGCAGTTATAATGGTAAAAACAACACAGATATTTCTTTGTGAAACAGTAACAATTAAGAAAATCTTAAACATTTTCTGCAGCTACAGAACTGTTTGAGTCAGCAAGAAAAATGAAAGTGGCTCCACTATGGAGGTCTCTGTAAGTGCTACAGCTATCAGTGCTTCTCTTTTTTATTCTCTCTCAATGACAGGCTTTAACCCTAAGAAAGAAGGAGGAGAAGCTTTTACTTTCCGGTTTACCTCATCCAAAATGATTTTTTTTTTTTTATTTTGTTGTCTCAAAATGCACTTTTACAATAAAAAGACTCTCCTTGGAAAGTCCCACTTTTAGGCAGTTTCCCATGGTAATCTGAAATATTTTTTACTGTACTCTCCCTTCAACTGCCGTAACTGCCCAATAAAAGGCCAAGACAATTAGATTCACTACCCTGTTAATAAATGTTCATGGGAAACAATTTCTGTCAGAGATAATGAATATTTCATATTTACAAATTCATTGTTGGCCCTTTCCCTCTCTACCCCTTTCTTACTTCCCTGTGGAACTGGCTTTTCTCTCATAAAATCTGGCCAGGTCTACAGTAGGCACATTTTTCAGCACATCAGTATCAAACTAAAGTTATTTTTATTTAAACATTTTTTATATGGTCAAGAGCTTCGTGTAGGTATGGTTACACTGAGATGGAAAATGCTTTTTCCACTGTAACTTGTTCCACTTGGGAATCAGCATTTTCTGTACCAGCAGAATTACTTTCTTTTCTTTTCTTTCTGGCCAGTGGAAGCTGCACCCACACAAGGATGGCTTGCCAGGCAGTTATACTGGTAAACTTTTCCTCATGCTGACCTGATCTCCAAAACAGCATTGCATAAATAATAGAGGCAGGTGGGAGCAATCATAAGTGAATGCCAAAAAACTGCAGCTGAGTTCATTCTTATGTCAGAAGCACTGTGGTGGTGTGGTTCTGTCAAGGGTCAGCTATTTTGGGTTGGGTGGAGGAAACTACAGCAGGAGATGACACACTTCAGGATCACTTAAATTCTGCTTTTGGAAATAACTTTACAGTTAAAGCTACTTTGAAAAAAGAAATGGGCCGTATTATGGCCTGACTCCAATTCCCATGTGGTCAGGACCAGAAGCTAGAAGTGATGAAACAAAAGGAGAAGCTCTCAATGGAGTAGCTGAAGAAGAGAGTCCTTTTTAGTTGAGCCAGGGAAGAAAAGGAGATAAGTATGGGATGCTGGCAGAGGGAGACAAAGGCTTAGGCGGGCTAGGCTAGTATGAACACACAGCCTTTTGAACACATGTCTCTGTACTGGCTCCCAGTGTACGCTGGATGAAAATCAAGCTATTTGCTATAATTTAAAAGCCATGGCTGGCTCTGTTCCTGGTGGTCTTCAGCACTACCTCATTTTGTTTTTCACTGCAGCTTTACTTCTGGTCCCAAAGGCTGACCTCCAGCAAGGAAATCTTACGTGCTCTTCTTGGGATAGGACTTTTTGTCTGGAATTTGCTAGCTTCTGTAACGTAGTAGCATCCAAGATAATTCTTTTAGTTTTAAAATTTTTCTTGTCATGTTATGTGTTCATTTTTTCATGTGTTTAATTTATATGTATTGGCCAGGGATGTTAATTTTCAAGGGATGTGTTTGGCATAGCCGGCGATGAACTCTGCTCTGAGCCAACTGTTTTGAACTACACCAGTTGTTCACAAATGTTTCTTTGAACAGCTGTAAGGCACCTGGAAGTTGTGATGAATGTCACAGTCTAATCAAACTAAATAATGCTTATAGAGTATGTAGCAGATAACCAGCAGTAGATACTCAGGTTATGACATTTGTAAACTTACACACTGCTTTACATAAATAAGGGATGTTGTAAATATTTAAATATTGTCTTTCTCTGTATGAAAGAATAGAAAGCAAAGTATGTACTGGAAATGCCAGAGTAGCCTTATATAAAACAGAAGTTGGAACCATTTGGCAATATTTTTTATTTTCTTATTTAAACTAAACCACTGGACATAACTAAGGGTTGTTCACAGGTCTTCCATGATTTTCTGGATTTATAGATACTCAGATTTAATGACTGTTGATGAAAAGATATACATGGAATTTGTAGCGTGCCAATGTCTTAACTTTATATGAAAAGAGATATTATCTTTACTACAGTGATGGAAATTCATCTAGAATGAGCTTGAACCCTTTGCTATTAATGCCTTGCACTTGAAAAACATTTCTTGCAACATGTTTCTACTGTATGCTGTTGGACTCATTTTACCGTCTGACAATGACATTATAGATTACTTAATCTTTTCTTTTTTGTAAGGAGAAGTCAAGACTTGCTTTCCTACTCGAACAGTGTTTCTTTTGTCAACAGAAGGTTAATGAATAAAATTGTTTTCAAGGTCAGATTAGCAAGTTAGGGTTATAAAAAAACACCTCATGCTTCAGCAGTGATAAAGCAAGCATTGCAAATCAAGTTTTGCTTTTCTCTCTTAAAACCATCTGATAAAAAATAATAATAATGACAGAACACTCTGACATGCATCATAGATTTGAAACCTAATTTGTACTCTTCCATTCTATTGCATTAGTGACTAACTTCCTTTATCTGTAAAATAACGTAAGGATACAAAAAACCCCCTGCAACAAATGATAAACTTCTATTCAGTATCAGGATCAGTTTAGGTGTTCTAACAAAAGGCTCATGTAATAGAAAAAGATTTTATCTTGGTATATCATTTCCTTTCTATTTTCTTGCTTTTTGGTCTTGATAACTGGAATTACTGTACCCTTTTAACTCCTTATAATTCCTATTGAATTTAGAGTTGGTTCTTGGTTCAAAATGAAAATTGATCAGTTATACAATACCTGGTAAAGCATCAGCTACTGATGGTTTTGTAGATACTTTTGCTGTTCAGCCAGCAAGACCCTTAAAAGCTTTTTAAAATGGCATATGAGGATTAAATTGCATGCTGCAAAAATCTAAGAGCTGTCCTGTCCCCCCACCACTGGTATGCTTGAAATAATGTATAGCTCAGTAGTACTTCAGATTATGCTTAATGGTAAGTTTAGTCAGGAATGCATTTTCACACTTGTAGGGACCTCCTTCATTACAGCTTTCGTGTGCCAAACTGCCTCAGCACAGCAGCAAATAAAGGGTAGTAAGGATCCCAGTAACAGCCCTATTAATAATCTGAGGAACCTGAATGGAGAATCGTTTTTAATTTTCTATTATTTTCCCAGCTACTTGTTCCAAACAGGTCTGAATTTCTTGTTTGATTGTCTTTTTTTTCCCCAGCCTTCACCTTATAATACTCCTACTTACACCTCTCAGGCAGCATGCACACAAATGATGGCTGTATTTTGATGTCCACATACTTAAGAAAGGAAGATACTACTTTTGCCAGTAAAACAGAATCATACATTTTAAGTTGCTTTGTTGTTTTTTAGGTCACATTCTCCATTGTGTAGGTTTATCCACATGTTCACGTGGTGATGTAGCAATACAGTCTAAAAACAGAGTTAACTTAATAGTTAAGCGATAAAGAAACTTGAAAAATCAAATTGATTTCAAAGGTTTATGAATTGGCAAGTAGGAAAATTTTCAGGAAAAGAGTGGGGCAAAATTAACTTTGATATAAATAATATAAATTTAGAAAAGGTAAATTGGAAATGCATGTAGCACCCTCAGGCCTCTTCCTGTTTTAATATCCTCCATCAAAAAACTTCCGACTGCACAAAACCCAGACTGAAGCATCTCCATCTTTCTTGCTTGTTACACTGTGTACAGGAAAAAGAATCCATTTTATTGTAAGTAAGGACTCAAATGATAAAAAGAACTTTAAATAACATTCTTCAAGCCATAGTTTTCCCCTGGGAGTTAGTGGAAACTCATCATTTTCTCTTCTCCATTATAAATCTAATGGTATAGAAAAATCATAAGCATATTTGAAGCACACCATATAGTTTTGTCTCATTTGGCTCTTTATATAGTGTATTAAGATGCATCTGAGGAAAATGACATGCCTTTGAGCAGTCAGGGGTAAATCTGGTCATCTGCCATATTTTAGCTAAGTTTAGACTACAATAAGGATTTGAGGGTACAAGATACTATGTATAGCAAGGGATAAATACTTGAGAAAGGTAACTAAATCCTGCATTTTGGAATTATCACTGTGACCAACTGCCCATGAAATGCTTTACATTTTAATGTATAGTGTGTCTGTGTATAATTCTAGATTTGTATTTATATCTGCAGCCATATGCTGCTAGATTTCCATCTCCTGTTCAGACAAATTACTCGAGCTGCAGTTGCCAAAGCAAACAGAGCTCTTTTTTTTTTTCTCAGAAGCACTGAACACATAACACATGACGCACTTCATTCTTTCTTGTGTGATAACTTTTAATATAACAAGCTACTAATACTCACTCTGTGTAAATGGGCAGCAAAGTTAAAAACAGAGGGGGAAGTAAAGGACTCATACATTTGTTACTGGCTACTAAGCAGAGCAGCTGCTTGGGGAGGACTTCTCAGATAAAGCAAGAGACACATGTGCATGTTTTGTTATAAACCAATATAATTTCCTGCACCCCAGATTAGACCGGAAGATGTCATTGCTCACCTAGGCAATGTCTGCTAGAAAGTTTTCTGTAAATCACTGGAGGTTAATGTCTTGCAATCTGAGGATAACTCAGGGCTAGTTTGTTGGTTTTATTCATTTTGTGGTGGTCTATTTATTGGAGTGGGATTCCAGAGCTGGAGCCTAACTCTTGAAGGAGAAGTTACCAGTTTGATAATGAGTGTAACAAGTTCAGAGATTAATTGCAAAGCAGAAAACAGCAATAAGCTCATTGATAATACTGTCAATATATCACTAGACAAAGCTGCAGAAAGGTGTGTGCCATATCTCATTGAAATCTTGTGTTCATCTGCTGAGTTGACAGCAAGCCTTTTTCAGTGGAGCAAATCTATACATACTTTCCAGCCAAGAGTTGTGAGTGGGAGTTTTGCCTGATTTCAACAACTTAGTAATCTCTCTTTTGGCTGACAATGAAGCAATATGAATATTTTTTGCAAATATTTGTCTGGCAGGGTCTCATTTATATTCCACTGTACAAAAATGTTTGAGGATAAATTAAGCAGCATTGTCAGCTACACTGTCATCAACATGCTCTCATAGACTTACCTAACTTTTTACTGAAAAAGCTTCATCACCTCCTGTTCATCTGCATGCCCTTTGACATCTGATAGCTGCTTGCCTATCTCAGTTAGAATTCCGTATGGAAAGTAACAATTTGTACCAAAAAATAGAAAAAAACCATCAACAGTCAATCTGTTTCTAGGGTGAAATTTATCTCTGCTAACTTTAATGGTATAAATATTGGAGATTTAGTTTAGCATGGTTCTCTAGGCTCTGTAGGATGACAGTAGTGATGTAACAGGTTTTAATAAAGACTATAGGAATTTATATACAGCATTACCCCCTGTCACAGATTGTTACCACTCTTTTATGGCTTAAGACCAAACTCAGTGTTTTCTCCTGTTTTTCAAAATATTTGCAATAGGTAGTCTCCTGTGGAGGAATGAAGCAAAAGACAGTCTAGTATATCTCAAAGGTTGTGCTACTCTGTGAATGCTACTGGAGTCTAAAAAGAGATGATTAATATCAGAGAAGGGCAGATACAGAACTGAGACAGTGTTCTCAACCTCTTTCACTCTTCATGTGTAATAAGGAAGAATGAGACTCTCTGCGGAACCCCTTTCAATTCAATGAGTCCAAGAAAACATCCATTAGTGAGAAAGTGTCCCTTGCTTCTAACTATTCTTTACATGTAGGCCAAAATAATTGAGTTGAGGTTATCAGTGACAGTATGAAGAATGTATACTCCCCTTTCCTTTTTCCAGATCTCAACAGCAGAGGAGAAAGAGCACTGAAGGAAGCTTGTCTCAGCTGTGCATGCACAGTTGGGGCTGTTCAGCCTGGAAAAGAGAAGGCTGCGTGGAGACCTTATAGCAGCCTTCCAGTATCTAAAGGGGGCCTATAAGGGTGTTGGGGAGGGACTCTTCATTAGGGACTCTAGTGGTAGGACAAGGGGTAACGGGTTCAGACTTAAACAGGGGAAGTTTAGGTTAGATCTAACGAAGAAGTTCTTTACAGTGAGGGTGGTGAGGCACTGGAATGGGTTGCCCAAGGAAGTTGTGAATGCTCCAACCCTGGCGGTGTTCAAGGCCAGGTTGGACAGAGCCTTGGCAACACGGTTTAGTGCAAGGTGTCCCTGCTCATGGCAGAAGAGTTGGAACTAGATGATCTTAAGGTCCTTTCCAACTCTAACTATTCTATGATTCTGTTATTCTAAAGTAGACAAAGGCAGATTTCTCTTCTACGGACATCATTATCTGCTGTAATCCATGTGGTTTGAGCAGCAAAACCACAACACTGCCCTGAAAAACCTCAGCCAGAATCTTTAGGTTTTTGCAACATTATACTGGGAACACTCAAGATGTAAGGAAAGTTTGCAGAGCTGGTGGTTAGGAGGAGAAAGACATCCTTTTTCCTCCCATCTCACTGCATTTTAAAAGTAGCAGAGCCACTGTGTAATGATAATAGAAGCTTTTTGTACAGCTATTTTCCATTCAGTCTTCTATCAAAACTTAACAAAGTATAGCAGCACATTCAGTCTGGGTGAAAGGATGACTTTTAATATTTTTACTCCCTGTTTATTTGGGAATTCTAAGATTTTTGTGAAATGTTATTGGTAATAAAGTTACTAAAACCAAAGGGAATTCTTCTTACATCCTCTTTTTGCCAGTGATTCCAGTGGTAGCAGCAAGGCATATTCTTCACTCTTTTTTTTTCTTTTTTTTTTTATGCCTTTTCTCTAGTTCTGTCTTGCTAAAGAACAGATTGAACAGGAATTGTATTTTGAGAAGTCTTCTAGACACCAGCTGGAATCATTGGTTCATTGGAAAAGTAGGAATCAGCTGTAAAATCATAGAGTCATAGAGATAACAAAGGCTGGAAAAAGAGACCCCTGAACATCACGTAGGCCAATGGCTTACTCAGAGGAGAACTAACTTCCAAGCTGATCAAGATACTCAGGGAATTGTCTATTAAGTTTTGAAATCCTCCAACAGAGACTTGACAGCCTTTCTGAGCTACCTGTTACAGTGCTTAACCACTGTCATTGCAAAAATTTTTCCTTGATCATAGTAAATGTTGTGTTTATTGGCTCTTGACATTCCACTGGGCACTTAAGTGTACAGCCCCAAAGCATTACACAGCTCTGATCTTCCCACCATCTGGAAAAGGGATTTTCTGAAGTACATCACACCTCCTTTTCTATTCTTCCCCTTTATAGAAACCTGGATGTGAAGGATGAGACATATTTAAATCTTATCTTGATGTGAATCTCAATGGTATAAATGTAGCCTGAGGGTCTCTCCAAACTGCACATCCATCTGGGTTACATACAGCTGTTTTCAGTGTTGTGGTGTCACTCCCAGAAGAGCACAGTATGGAAGGATGGAACATCTGGCAAATATTATCTAGTCTGCTTGGGGGCCACACTGACAGTTTTGAAGGAGCCTGAAGGAGCATAAGATCTGAAAAAGGTTTTGCAAGCATTAACTAGAAAGAGTCTGAGGATGAAGTTGTTGAAAGTGATCACAGGAGGGATTCAACCAGTGGTGGAGGCTGAGAGCAGGATTCTGAACTGGAGGAAGATGATGATGATAGTGGCGGGAGCTCCCTCAGCGGCCAAAGGACCTGGAAAGGGAAATAACCTGTGAAGGGGTGAGGAGGGCATATTATTTTCTAGGTAAGGCAAGCATATCCTGAGGGAGGGTTTCTGATCTGATAAAGA
>NW_009922173.1:158108-165008 GCF_000696875.1 Nestor notabilis | reverse complement strand
GAGACATACTTTTTGTTCTCATTTGTGTTTAAACTGAACTTTTCCTGCTCTCCCCAGCAAACCCATGTGACTTGGTAGATTAGAAAAACACTTTCAGACAATTCACCTTGGAAAGGAAAAAATTCTCCATGGTGAAAGTTCCTCTGAGCAGTTCCCAAAGTTTTGGCCTTCCCGTTGCAGGTGTTCAATAGAATTACAGCAAATCAAGCATTCAGTGATGATAGTAGCGGCAGCAATTTACGCAGAGAAAGCAGCATTTAGTCTTCTGTCCTTCCTGATGCCAAACTTGTTCTTCGGTGCAGTGGTCATAGCTCCAATGAAATACTCCTCTGCCTGTCTCACATGCAATGTAAGAGCTCTTTGCTAATCAGCCTTTCCAAAACAGACTATCTAAAAAGTTACTTCTTTGTCTCCAGACCTCGTCATTAGGGGTCCAGAGAGGTGATTGCATATCTGAAAGGACTGACAGGAAACCTTTAAGCTTTAAGGACTATCTAAAATTGGCTCAGTACAGTGATGATTGATGGCTGTTAGTGGTTTGTGTAAAAATGACTGAATACCCTCAGGTTTTGTTGGAGATTACTGCCCAGATAAAGGAGCCACAACAGCTTTTTAATTGTTAGTCTCACTGTTTCTAGTAATTTTCACTGGAATAAGAAGCAACTGGTAGAGTCTGTGGAAAGAAAATCCGTCAGTAGTGTTTAACATAAAAAATCCAGCAATTCTGGGTCCTTTAACGACAAGAGAAATATTTTCTTTCTTCGGGTGGCATTGGGATTGTTAATAGGAGAGTACCCACTTTTCTACCTTCTCTAAACATGTCTTTTCTGCTGCCTAGTAGTTTTACTGCTACATGTCACATTGCAGTCCCCAGAGGACATTCCCAGCTGGAGTCCTCCTACAGAATTGTTTCACTTCTTTTCTTTTCCTTTTTTTTTTCCCTCTGATAAATGTATAACCCTGAATGAATTGTTGCCAGCTTGTTTACAAGCTCCTTTTAAATGCTTTCCTTAGTGCTTCTTCTTTGTTCAGTTTTTCCTCTTGATAACTGAAAACAACAATAATAAAAAGTGCCCAAGAGCTATTTTAATTCTTTATAGTTATTATAATTGCAGTTTTCATGGGATTTCCCTGCTGTTCTTTGGAAGCAGACAATAGTTTCCATATTGAAGCGAGTCTGTAGTACACAGTAAAAGAGTGTGAAATAGAATGGTGATGGTTTAGATATAACCTAGATATTTATCAAAAGATATCACTTTATTGTGTTAAAATTAATACCCTGCAGTAAAGGTTATTGCTTCCTATTGAGAGTGTAATTTCCACTTAAATTCACAGTATCATGCACAAAGTAATACTCAACCAAAGTATAAAGAAGTTGATATCTACTGAAATTTTTAATAGAAATATCTATCATCCTTTTTAAACCTATATTTTGTTGGATTTTTTTTTAATGTATATGCTATCCAAAAATCCTTCTAGAGACCATCCTGTTTGGTTAGGCTGCTGAATGCCTTTCAAGATATAGTCAGTAGCAAATACAAGAATTAAGATTTCACAAAAGGCACACTGTATAATGTTTTGGTGGAAATATTTAAGAATGGAAGAAGACTCAGATTATTATTTTAGTGGATTGAATTTGAGAAAGAAATTCAGAAGAGTAATTCAATATATTTATAGAGATGTTACTTTTGGCTTTCTTGGCCATTGAGATTTTGAAGCTTAGAGAATCATAACAAAAATATGTTACTTCATATCACTGTAATACAAAATAAATACATTATTTCTAGCAACTTTTTAATATGACAATTATTAACAGCTAGATTTTAAAAAAGGTAACATTTGCCCAAAAAAACAAAGTTATAACAATAAATAATTCAGTCTGTTTGCATTCTGATCGATTAGAAAATAATTTACTTGTCACAAATATCCTGTTGTAATTCTCCATCAAATGACTGTTGCTTTTTTTGTAAAAGCTGTCAGCACAAAAGACCAGATTGTGATTCTGTTATTTAGGAATAGTGATACTGTGGTAAATAGCAAAAGAGGTAAATACAGCTGTTGGGCAAGCTCACCTGTTTTACTATAGAGCTGGTTATTTACCCCTGTTGCCCAAACCAGAAGAGGATGTCTGTGTTTATCTCCAGTCATACTACATTGTGGCGTCTGTCTTTGTTGTTCCATGGTTGCTACCCATGGAAACTTGGCCTCAGGGACTGAAAAATTGTTACGAAATGCATTTTCAAAGGAGCCTCTACTAACCTCTGTATTGGTCCTGGGTTAGTTACAGGTGTGAAACTGCATTCACCAAAGACAGGGTTACCCCATTCGGTATATAGGAATGGTCACATATGCTTAATTTGGTTTTGTATTCTGTAAAGTACAGAAGCACAGAGATTTTGTCCCTGCCTGTGGCAGGGGAGTTGGAACTAGATGATCTTTAAGGTGCCTTCCAACCAAAACCATTCTATGATTTCTTTTTAATAAGCAGTGGGAAAATCACCTTAATCTCAGTGATACAAGAGCATGCTGACATTACTGGAATTTTCTACTCAACTCTGGAGTTGGTCATCCTGCTGAGCAGTGGATCTGAGCCCCTATCCCACATCCTGTAAAATTACCTGGGAGTATTCCCACAGACACTGGAGTACTGAGGCAATCACTGTTATTGTAAGTAATGGTAAAAGGTGCTTTTAATTCTGTGAGAATGTGGAATTGTTTAAATGCTGATTATATGCTGTAGGTCAACAGGAACAATTCCTTTAAAATAACTATACCTCAAACAAAGAAAAATTCTTACTCTCCAAGCATTTCTATAATTTATAGATGATCTTAAGGTCCTTTCCAACCCTAACTATTCTATGATTCTATGATTTGTTTATAAGTGAGCTTTTATAGGCATCCTGAAAAGAAATCATGGGTATACATACTTTATAGGTTTTGTACAGAGATTTTCTAATGTTTCTGGAAGTCAGACACTTTCAAAGTGGTGGTGGAAGACATCTAAGGGAACATGGCAAGAAAATATAGAAAGCAAAGGATACCAGATTGGCTGTAAATTACGTGGATAACAAATGTCCATTTATTCCAGATTCACTCAATGGGTATACAATTTTTGTTGATGAGTTTGGGCTGAGTATCTTCCAAATGAAAAGAGTGAGCCTCTATGGCTTGAGCTCAAAACCATAGGCTCCTTCACTGGGACAGTAATAGGATCATATCCGTTGTGGTTCAGGCATGGGGAAGAAGATGAGGGAAACTGATCTCTACAGATGGTTTTGTTCTGTGCAGGAGATTATTCCATGCAGTGTTTTCTGGAAACAGCCTACAGACTGGAGCTGCAGGGGAGGTCATACAGGTTTCTGATTCAAAATTCTTGCTCCAGATTGCCAAAGTGGTAGAGCTATTGAGCTTTAACTTGGATCCATGAATAAGAGTCTCCAAAGGACACTATACTGTATGGTGATCCCAGAGTCCTTGGCACCTGAACACTTTTTTTCTGTCCCAATGCACCCTCTGGACATTAGGAGGGGACAGTTTTACCATTGGTCTGTTGGAGACTCTCGTATGAGGAACAGAAGTTATCCTTGGAGGCTGGAACCATCACTACTAAATACCAAATCATCTGAAGAGTTACAACAGAGAGCTTCTCTCAACAGATGTATTTTTAGCTGTTCTTTCCAACTGTGGTGAAATTATGCTATGCAGAAGCATTACTTAATCAGGTTTGATTGTAGCCACAGCACAATTTAGTCTCTTTTATATACTGCCGCCTAGTCTAGACTACTAGCTCACATAATATTAATGCCATACATATTAAAAGAATATTGTTGGAAAATACTGAAAGCAATCCTTGTTTATGATCCATTCCTACTAAAACTGAAACTAAAATGTCTATTCTTCATCTACTGAATAGTGACTTCAATAGCACTCATTTAAAATCGCCTAAAAATTCTTAGATTGACATTCTGCAATTGTAGGTTAAAAAGAAAGGATTTAAACTATGCCATTTTCCTGAATCAAGAAACTACTGCATAAAATTTCTGTTGGATTACAAAGGAGATAAATTAAAAGATTTCCTTTGTGTTTGTTATGGTTTTTGTTCTCTTTCTATGAATATTCTATGAAGCAAGGTGACAGAAACAGTGAATTTAATATAAATCCAGAGTATATTCATGAGAAACTGATTCTGGATTCTGAACAGCAAATATCCATACAGGGAACATGATTTTACAAGAACAGAGCCCTCTTTCGAGTGTATTTTATTCTGTGAGACAGATTATGTATTTGTGCTTATCTGAAGGCCTCTTTGCCAGAACAAATTATTCATTGAAATAGTTGCATTCAGTCTTCCACGGCTTTGGCCTAAGAATGAATCTAGTTCCCATAGAAATGAGTGAGTCTGAATTATGTGCACTGTCTGATGTTCCTGAAACTAATATTTCACAAAAGTGCAGAGGAGCTACTTTTCAGAAAAAAAATAAAATAAAATAAAAAGCCTATGACAGAATTATTTTTGGAGGGATACAGAAAAGAAGAAAAATCATTCCATGGGTCTGGGGGTTGGGGGAGGGCAGTGTTTTTTTTAATTTGCTTTTATTTCTTTTTAGGATAGACAATTACTATGTATAACCTTCTAAGGTGTAAAAAAAACCCCTTCATTAGGTAGTTCTAAGAATAGGTGTTATGAATTTTACAGACAAGATCAAACATGTCTCTGCAGCAAATCTGCTGACTTAGTTTAAGGAGATAGCAAGAGGATCCTATACAGCTCCCTTGTAAGTGGAAATAGACTTTTGAAAGGCTCATATAACATGGGTTTCTCAAGGTGTCCAGAACAAAACACAATCCTCCAGCTACAAAAATACTGATAATAATGGCATTGGAAAACAGGTCTGGTCTTGTATGACCAAAATAAAGAATAAGGTCTTAAAAACATATGAAGTTTGGCTCAATTTTGGCTCAGTTATCAGATCATGAGACATTTTGTCAAGATTATCTTTTTTTCTTTCTTTTTTTTCATAGTTGTTCCACCTATATGTTCAAAGTTTTCTTTTGCCATGCTGAAGGCTAGAAACTTGCTTCTGGAGAACAGAAAGAAAGGACATAGCAAAACACCTAAATCCAAGAAAGAGCATTTTAAAAACATAAAATATTTGGTGACACTATTCTGATCACTATAAACAACTTCCTGTGGTTCTCTTGCATGTCAAAAAAGAGGCTGAAGTCAACTTGGTAGTAGTCTATATTTATGTATAGCACAAATTCAGGCAAGAAATGACCCTACAGTGTGGCAATTTCTCTTCCTTTTGACAACCTGATAATGTGTGATACAGGAAAGTTAAGTTCAAGTGCTTAACCCTTTAACTAGTTGATGATGCTCTTTGATAGAATTTGGACATGGATCTTCCCTCTGTTTTTAAAATCTATGATCATATGAAAGACCTGAAGGTCCTTGTAGCTGAACTGCTTGGTTTACCCACCTCTCTGTTGTGGCTGTTCTGTTATGAACCATTTTAGTAATTTTTATCACATGTTTTTTATACTATCCTTTGATTTTAATTTTAAAAACCACTGTTTCTGGAAGCATGTACTTATTCAAGTTTCTATTAAAATAATTAGTTAATGATTTTTGAGAGAATATGGTTGATAATAAGGAACAGTCTATGTTATACCATGACACATTTTTACATACCTTGCTATTTTTCATTAAGACAGTTTTTATTGTACACCACAAGACTTGTAAAGTCTGTTAGTTAAAAGTCATTAAAAATTAGAACTGGGTTTTTTAAGTTTAAGTAATACTTTCTAATTTTTTACATGAAGTGGATTTTATTAGGTTTGCATGACAAGATTTGGGTAGCAGGGGGTCTACGAGGGTAGCTTCTGTGGAAAGTTGCTAGAAGTTTCCTCTACGTCCAACAAAGCCAATGCCAGATGGCTTCATGATGGACCCACTTCTGGCCAAGACCAAGCCTATCAGTTACAGTAGTAACGCCTCTGGAATAACACAGTTAAGGAGAAAAGGTTACTGTGCAGAAGGAACTGCAGCTGGAGAAAGGAGTGAGAGTGTGTGAGAGCAACAGCCCTGCAGACACCCAGGTCAGTGTAGCAGGAGAGGGGGAGGTGCTCCAGGCGCCAGAGCAAAGATTCCCCTGCAGCCCATGGTGCAACCCATGGTGAGGCAGCTGTGCCCCTGCAGCCCATGGAGGTCCATGGTGGAGCAGATCTCTACCTGCAGCCCAGGGAGGACCCTATGCTGGAGCAGGGGGATGCCTGAAGGAGGGTGTGACCCCATGGGAAGCCCACATTGGAGCAGGTTTGCTTTCAGGACCTGTGACCCTGCGAGGGATCCACTAGAGCAGTTTGTGAAGAACTGCAGCCCATGGGAAGGACTCACATTGGAGAAGTTCATGGAGGACTGTCTCCTGTGGGAGGGACCCTACTGTGGAGTAGTAGAAGAGTGTGAGAAGTCTTCCCCTGAAGAGGAAGGAGTGGCAGAGACAACGTGTGATGAACTGACCACAACCCCCATTCCCAATTCCCCTGAGCCACTGGGGAGGGGCAGGTAGAGAATTTAGGAGTGAAGTTAAACCTGGAAGGAAGGGAGGTGGGAGAAAAGTGTTTAAAGATTTAGTTTTTATTTTTCATTATCCTACTCTGATTTGATTGGTAATAAATTAAACTACTTGTCCCAAGTGGAGTCTTGTCCTGGGTTCAGCTACAGCAGTCATTTTTTCTCCTTCTTAGTAGCTGGTGCAGTGCTGTGTTTTTGACTTTCAGTCTGGGAACAATGGTGATAACACCGATGTTTTTAGTTGTTGCTCAGTAATGTTTACTCTGACCAAGGACTTTCTCAGTCTCATGCTTTGCCAGGGAGGAGGGGAAGCCAGGAGGAAGCAG
>NW_009922173.1:134841-157859 GCF_000696875.1 Nestor notabilis | reverse complement strand
TGGGAGTTACATTCCTTCGATTCTCCTCCCCATCCCTCTGGGAGCGGGGGGAGGAAGGAAAAGTGGGGGAGTGAGTGAGCGGCTGCGTGGTTCCAAGTTGCCGGCTGGGCTTAAACCACGACAAGTCTGCTTTGCCCATGACAGTAACTGATGAGTGATCTTTCCCTGTCTTTATGTTGACCCACGATCTTTTGAGCTTTTCATTATATTTTCTCTCCCCTGTCCACCTTAGGAGGGGGAGTCATAGACCATATTTGATAGGAACCTGGTGTCCAGCCATGGTCAACCCACCGCATGGCTTCAATGGAAAGCAATGAATATTTGTAATTTCTTCCATCTATCTATCTTCTTCTTTTGTTTTTTTTTTCCTCAAAATCATCCCATTATTTCTGCACTCACACAGAAAAGTGTGATTCACACAGGCTTTTCTGATTTTCAGTTACATACATGAAATCATAGTACATAAGCATGAAAATATTTCATATTTGTAAGAAAAAGGACAATCTGAGAAGGGTGATTCAGGAGAGGTGTTTATCAGTCTAGTAGAGATTTTTCACCTGTTTGTATAGTTTATTTCCTATCTGTTTATATTCTATTTTTCCATATTCTGTAATATTCAATGTATACATGAAGTCATTATTTCATTCTCTTTAATCCTCTCAGTTTAGCAAATATTATCTAGCTTGTGCACTATTTTCTTATTACTAGATAAGGGGTTAAAATAAATATTCCCATTTCCTGATGTCATTAGGGATTCTAGATTTTTTCTTAGATTTTTATTAACTCTATTTCTCCTTTCAGTTAATATAAATTAGATCTTCAGCTGGTGTTAGCCACTATAAACTGATGGAGCTTTGCAGATTTATGCAGTTGAATTATTAGTTCATCATTCCAATAGGTTACATTTAATGATACCTATAAAATCAGTTGCCTGTGCATCTGAAAATTAATCCATACACAGTGTGGATTGAATGATTCCTACTTATGCTGGTAGGAAAGGGGCAAGCATGACTAAATGCATGCATAGCTAATGGATTAGTGAAGACTTGTAATGCTGAAAAGGGAGCAACAATTCAAAGATTAAAGCATGCGCAGTTGTTTAATTTCATTCAGAGCAGGGTATTTTTTGTGCCGTCATTTGTTACCTCCATTTTATAATAGAGAAACTAATAAAGAATTGACTTGTCGCTGAGCTTGCACCAGCATTTGGGAGTTTAAGACTCAGCCAGGACCTAGTAACTTACTAATTTCAGAAACCTGCACATCTCCAAGCTTTTCACCTCAGATTTATTTCCCAACTGCTTCTTTACAAAGATGATGAGAAATGAAGTAGACTGGGTGAAGGCAAGTGCAGCCAGAATTATTAGGATAGGATAGGATAGGATAGGATAGGATAGGATAGGATAGGATAGGACAGGGTAGGATAGGACAGGGTAGGGTAAGGTCAGGTAGGGTAGCGTTGAGTAGGGCAGTGTCAGGTATTTCAGCTGGAAACGATCTACAACAATCACCTAGTCCAACTACCTGACCACTTCAGTGCTGACCAAAAGTTAAAGCATTTTGTTAAGAGTATTGTCCAAATGACTCCTAAACACTGTCAGGCTTGGGGCATCAACAACCTCTTAAGGAAGTTTATTCCAGTGTTTGACCACCCTCTCAGTAAAGAAATGCTCCTTAATGTCAAGTCTGAACTTCAGCTGATGAAGCTTTCAACCATTCCCATGTGTCCTATCACTGGATACCAGGGAGAAAAGCTCAGCACCTGCCTCTCCAGATCCTTTCCTCTGGAAGCTGTAGAGAGCAATAAGGTTGCCCCTCAGGTTTCTTTTCTCCAAGCTAGACAAACTCGAAGCCCTTAGCCACTCCTTGTAGGAGCAGCCATTAGTAGTTAGGGGTTCTAGTTAATACAGCCTATGCATGTCTGTTCATACTGAAACAAAACAAACAAACAAACAAAAAAATATTACCAGTGAATTGAAAGTTAATGTTCAACAAGATGGTTATTTGGTACACAGACTAAGTGAAGAATATTCACATAGCTTCAGCTCAAAAACTGCTACTTACTGTTGTGATACTGGAACACAGCACATATAATTACATTTAGTGCCTGCTTTAAAAAGAGAGAGAAAGAGACACTGCAGTTTTGTAGGCATAACTTATTATAGGTACAAATGCTAATATTTTGATGGCAGTCAACAAAACAAGCGATCAGAGGTCTAGAAGCTAAAACATTTGAACCTGCAATTTAGTGCAGAGATTTGAATGTGGATTCATAATTATTTCCATTTGCAAGGCTACTTGCCCTCAAACATCAATTGTTATTTTGTTTATTAAAGCTTTTGGTAATTTAAACAGTTTCCCCGGAAATTGATATATGCCTTCAATGTTCTGTGGCTGCAGCAACAGAAAGTATTACATCACATTATTATAAATTATACTCTTTAATTGTTTTTCTAAACCAAAATCTTGCTAAAATATTTTCCTTTGGTGAGGTTAAACCCAAATAAGAAGTGTCTGACTGCACCAATTTAGCAGTTGCAGAAATCAAGGTTTGCATTGCTGAACCAGTAGCAGGTATTTTCATAAGCACTACTGTCCTTCAGTGTATATATATTCCTCAATCTAGATCTGTATTTGTTTTCACAGCTGTATAATTATTATCTGTTGTACTGAGAAAGGGAGACAACTTTTTTCCCAAATGAAAATCACAAGTATGTTAGCACAAGGATTTCCCTTTATTAGATGAAATACTTTACCTATCACCATCCTTCCATATCACCTAAGTCACAGCAACCACTGTGAAAACATAGCAAATGTCACCCATGTCCTTGTATCCTCATGTAGTATCATGTGGGACAAGGTCGACACCGAGGATAAGGATTATTTCTGTTAGCTTTATAGGAGAAGGCTGACAGCATGCAAATGGAGGGATCAGTAAGACAAATGAATTTACAGTAATTAAGCTTACTCTCACCTGCACCTTCAGAGAAATGAGGAATCGACTTTTTACATACACACCATCTTGGCATCTGCATGGATTCATGCAGGGGAGGAATTGAGTGCAGGGAAACTCTGCTGCTTTGTGTTGTTTTCCTGAACTATGTCAGAGAGGCTTACCACAGGAAGGAATGGCTGACCCTGTTGGAGGTGACGGTATCGGAAGGAAAAAGCATCTGAGAGGATGACTGCAAAGTACAGTGGGCTGGTAGAAATTATTTTATAAATCTATGTATTTAAATGTGTAGATATGCATATATGAATGTTACAAAGACCTAATATAATGAGTTGATCACATTAGCTTTATCTGATTAAGATCTGTCTTATAAGAAGCCAGATGCTAGTGCAGCATTGTGAATAAAAGACACTGATATCCAGGATTTCCTTTGGAATGCACAATGTTGGGTGGCTGCCAGACCGTTCCTTTTCATACACCAGGATTTTGTATCCAGGGAGAGGCCTATATGACAAGGTGGGAACCTAACATTTGCAAATCTTTCAGAATATTGGTTCAAACCAGTATTTCCTCAAGCTGTTACTTTTTTTTTTTTTTTTAACTGCAGCTAATCTGTGCTCACAAAAGGACAGATATCCTCTCCTGCTTCTGGAACATCAAAGGCAGGCTCGTAATGAGATAGTGGTGAACAGAGCTTTAACTGATTGTTTAAAATTAAGGGTAGAAATAAGGGCAAGGTATAATGAGCTGACTGGTAGCTGTCCTGAAATTCAGAGTTCCCAGAAAAGCAGCAGCAAGTACCCCCAAGAGCCGAACCCCAGTAGACACCCACCAGAGCTTTATTCAAGGAGACCATGGGAGAATTAGGGAGACTGAGTTATTACTTTTTTGTAGATTAGCCCATGTCTGGTAACATATGCCTCTCTTGGAGGACCCCCAAGAATCAGGGTGCTGCAAGCTCAAGCTGGTGGCTTCTGTTACACCATCAAGAGGGGGAACTTGGAGGATGCTGCAGTGTTCAGGTGGTGATGTGGGGACACTGAGGACAGCAGTAGCAGAAGTCCAAGCAGCAATGCTGGCAAAAGATGAATGAAAGAAGGCAAAGTAGGTGCAGGTACTCATAAAAAATCAGCTTGGTATTCACTCCAAAAGCATTAGAAGCCACTGCTTTAGCTGCTGGGTGTTTCCTTCCAGAATATAAACTGTAAACAAGATGCTGCAGTCTGCAAATGTTTAATCACTCCCACTGATTTAGGACAGGTGGGAAAAGAAAGAACAGGTGGGCAATAGTAACAAGAGCTTAGAAAAAGATCAAGAGTGGGGTTTTTTGGCTAGTTGCTCTTTATTTTGTGAGCATTCAACACATAAATAATACTTTTAAAAGCAACTTGCATTTCCATTTTCCAGCTATGCAGTATCTTATGTGCTGGCTTTATGTGTCTGGATTCCTAAAGTGTTGTTCATCTGTACCTTTGTGTTTGGTGAATTGATTGAAATGCTTCAAACCATAGGACTGTGGGGGGAAAAGATTAGAAACAGTGTTTCTCTTAGAAAAAGGAGTATAGACCAATGATCATTATTACACAAATTTTGAATTTCGCTTTCTCTAAATAAACACAGAAAAGATTCTATGAAGGTAGCTAATCAGACACTGATTCATCCATACATTCACTGGTTCCTCATCCTTCACCTGAGCATTGCTGATTATAAGACAAGAGATTATCAGTATAATACAGATATGATGGATTGGAGATGTCAGAATTAGGTTCTTTTTGAAAAGTCATTATTTCTTTTGAGCTGTTTAAGAGCATTCTGCAAGTACCCCTGCTGTTTGTACAATGAAAACAACATATTCATTGCTCAAGTAATAATCAAACTAAGTTTAATGAGCATTGTAGACCCAGACATTCCTTCTCAGGATCAGGTAAGAACTCTTGGTCAAAGCATACGTGATGCACTGACTTCCATGAAGTTCTTGATATGATTTGTCGCGATGTGCAGTGGCAGTAATATTCAGTAATGTTTCATTATACCTGCCAGAATCAGCAACAGGTAACAGTTCTGAGCACAGAGAAAACCATATTGTGCAAATTATCAGTTTTAATAACAAGCTTTGCCCTTCAGGTGACCAGAGTCCAGTCTCTTTCAGCTCTTTTTAATATATCCTCGGCAGCTTAATATTCCCATTATTTGCTGAGCATTACTGAAAATGCCAAAATCTGTCATGGTAGTCACCACAGGCTGAACTTTTCAATTGAACTGGCTATTCAGTTCACAGCAGACTTAATAACAGTTGGCCCAACCTCTTAAGATTTCTCAAGAGAGAAGCTGTGATAGCTGGGAATGTAACTCCCCCTCCACTCACAGAACTGTTTCCTCAGGAGTTACGGATTTGCTTCAGGGACTTCTCACTCTGCTGCTTTTAAGTATGGGGGTGTAGACAGAGCCCTACAAATCACAGGTGGTTTGGGAAAAATTCTTCAGCTCTGATAAACAAAAAGGGAGATCAACATTATCAAATCACTTACCTTAAATTGCACAGTATCATTACCAGATTATTCATTAGAAATAATGAAGTAAAATTTTATAGAATTACAGAATCTTGTAACTATAGAATGGTTTAGAAGGGACCTTAAAAATCATCTACTTCCAACCCCTCTGCCACAGGCAGGGACACTTTCCAGTAGACCAAGTTGCTCAAAGCCCTGTTCAACCTGGCCTTGAACACTGCCAGGGTTGGAGTATCGAAAACTTCTCTGAGCAACCTCTTCCAGTGTCTCACCATCCTCACAATAAAGAACTTCTTCCTAATATCTAATCTATATCTACCCTCTTTCAATTTGAAGCCATTACTTATCCTGTCCCTGTATGTCTCCACATTTCCTGCAGGCCCCCTTTACGTACTAGACAGCTGTTCTAAGGTCTCCCTGAAGCCTTCCTCTCCAGTCTGAAGAAGGCAGTACTCCAGGTGGGATGTCACAAGAAGAGAGTAGAGGGGGAGAACTGCCTACATTGACCTTGAGAAGAAAAAAACCCAGCAACATGCTATGTAGCAACCTGCCACTTATGTTAGGAAGACTACTGCTGTCTAATGTCCACAGGGCTAAACCCAGGCATGATGCGTAACGCCATGTAGGGTTAACCTACAGTAAATACCTGACAGCTTGTCTTTCTTACTCTCTGGCAACACTTGTATAACTTGTCATACCAGTGAAGTCATAGTGAATTGAACAAAACTAGTTGAAACCAAATATGCAGAGAAACATATTTGTCATTGCACTTAAACTGACAGCTGTAGCAATTTTCTCTGAGCAGACACACACAGCTTGATGACAAAGAGGGAAGCTTGTGTGGATTTCTAATTGCAGAGTTCTGTTGCAAAGGCCACGGATAATGGGCCTCTGATTTTAAGAAGGATTAGGAAACAATCAAAACCAGGTGGTTTGTTTGAATTTAATATGCATGAATCATTAACGATTTCTAACAGAATTAGGGAATAGCTTTTCAGAATTTTTCGAGAGGAAACAGAAACTGTTGTAAGATTCAATGTAGGATAGAAGTCATACAATTAAAAATGGGTCACTACTTTGCAAATAATATAGGGAGAATTCATTAAAACCAGTGGTAGCAGTGGGAGTAAGTCTTAATTTTCACCACAATTTAACTGATCACTGTAACATTATCAGCAGTATGAAAAGACACTTAGTGAAGTAAAAGAGTTATTCTGATCTACTTGTATGTTTTCACACTGAAAGCTCACATCATTAAACACATTACAAACAGGTAACTATCCATGTAGGAGCCTCCAGGTCCAGAGCAAACACTAGGCAAATCAAATCAGCTTAGCATGTGACAAAGAAGTACTAAACTAACACATATGACTTTGCAATTGCTGTTTTAATAATGACTCTGGACTATTACCACAGCTCAGATAATGAGCGTTCACTGGCTATTCTGCAGTATGCCTAAACAGGGACATTAAAATGTTTTGATGAAAATGTACCTAAGTGTTACTGAAAGCACAATGAAAATCCATACCTACTTTGCACTTTACCATCAGCATAAACTATTCAAAACACATGTACTTAAGTCAGTAAATAACTTCCTTATATTCATGATTCTTGCATATGTATGGTCTCATCGCTTTAAACTGCAGCTATCATGAAGTCTCTTTACTCCTCAGAGCTTACTAATGATTCCCCTGATCCATTACTAGAGTCTTGTCTCTCTTCACCTCTAAATTAATTCAGGGATTTAGAGCAATTTCTCTCACTCCTTGCTAAAGCTCTCATATTTTGACTTCCTCTGCAGCCACACTGCCATTCCACCCTTTTCAGTAAGCTTTTTATTCAGTTGTCTTGCAGAACCTCAGCCTTGTTTTGACAATGTCACTAATGGTAATACACTTGCAAAGTCATTTTCTCTTATAGCTTTTACAGGTCTCTGCTGCCTCCTCTCCCTATTCCTAATTCTCCTTTAGGGGGTCTACATAATTCTCTCTTTATTGCATAGTGCACTCCCAGTACACCCTCTCTGGGGAAAATCAAACTATGACACAGTTTCACCTTCCATTTTTCTGCTACTGAATGAAAAGCCTACTTTACCAATCTTGTAGCATGATTTGTCATCATGTCATTACCTCTGCTTGTCTGCTTCAACATAAAATTTAGCAAGAAAAAGTTGAACTCCTACCTCAGATACTACGGATGGATATTTTTTCTCCATTGTAAAATATCTTGGAAGACACTGGGCTCCCTCCACCCTGCAGGTGACAGCTCTTGGACTGAAAAGCTCTCCTTAATCCCTGCAATTGAAATCTGAGATGATGCCCTGCATATTTTTGGGATCCTGGGTTGAACTATGCACCTGCTCCTCCTTTGTAGGAGTGCAGAAGATATAAGAGGTTTATCAGCTCACAGGAGCTGTAGCCCAGCAGAGAAAAACATGGTGTTACAGGAAAATTAGATACATCCCCCAGGCATTTGGGAGTAAATACATACTTTTCTGTGCAGCAATCAGAAATGGTTTATTGTCAAGTCTGTTATCTTCTGCAATTGTGACTAGAATAATCGTTTCCTAGAATCATAGAATCATAGAATAATTAGGGTTGGAAAGGACCTCAAGATCATCTAGTTCAAACCCCTCTGACATAAGCAGGGACACCACACACTAAACTATGTCGCCCAAGGCTGTGTCCAATCTGGCCTCAAACGCCTCCAGGGATGGAGCATTCACAACTTCCTTGGGCAACCTATTCCAGTGCCTCACCACCCTCACTGTAAAGAACTTCTTCCTTACATCTAACCTAAACTTCCCCTGTTTAAGTTTGAAGCCATTACCCCTTGTCCTACCACTACAGTCCCTAATGAAGAGTCCCTCCCCAGAATCCTTATAGGCCCCCTTCAGATATTGGAAGGCTGCTATGAGGTCTCCACGTAGCCTTCTCTTCTCCAGGCTGAACAGCCCCAACTTTCTCAGCCTGTCTTCATACGGGAGGTGCTCCAGCCCTTTTATCATCCTCGTGGCCCTCCTCTGGACTTGCTCCAGCAGCTCCATGTCCTTTTTATGTTGAGGACACAACACATCTTCACTTCTCCATCAGGCACACCGATTACTCCTTCAGTTTCCAATGTCACTCAGTTCTCTTAGCATCTTCACCAAACAATCACCAGTTTCACAGATTAATTTCAAGCTGTGCATATAACTTTTAGGGGCCTCTTATTTGTCAATTTAAATTCTGAAGTGTCTTCTTGGTTCGGTTAACAATGCTGTCCTGTGTGCATGGCATATCTGTAAACCCACCCTCTTGACTCGTCTTCTCTGGACAACCTCAACCATACATTTCCCCCAGACTCATATTGCTTAACACAAAAACAGACTAAAAAAGCTGCTTTTTCTTTTTCTTTTTCTTTTTCTTTTTTTTTTCTTTTTTTTTTTTTTTTTCCCCTTGTACACATCAAATATTCTGGATATGAGGAAGGCAGCAGGTGACCCAAAGAAGTGTATGTATAGTTAGGGACTGAAGGGAATGGATATGCTGAGTAAGAAGACATTCTACTTATATAAGCAGTTTTAATACTCAAAACTCATTTTAATATATTTAAGAATAACAATACTTAAATTCCCAGAATTTATGATGATTGGTTTAGACTTTTCACAAAGAATATGTTTGCATTAGAAACTGGCAGTGAAACAATAGAATAAGTCCATTACAAGAAATCAATATGCTTTTTTTTTAGGCATCATTACAATCTTATTTTGTGTGTTCTCTTTTGTATCTTCAGTAAATTAATTTTTTAAATAATCACTCTGAAAACATCTTTGTTTCCCCATAAATACCAAGCTAGAGTAGTTTGTAATGAATTGAACAATGCTGGATAAAAAAGAAGCAGAAAGAAAGACAACATTAATAACAAGTTTCAAATGAATAGATCATTAGTACAGCATATCCATGTAATATTAGCTTTACAGAACCTGTCAGCTTTCAGTTTGATGCATCTTCCAGATTGCAACTTAAATTAAGACATATGTGTCACATATGTGACATAATAGTTTTGGTATATTGTTTCTTGTTCGCAGAGTGGTTTCTGGAATCGTGAGGATTAGTCCTTTGCATTGAACATCAAAGAGGCTAGCACAGACAGAAAAGATAAACTCTGACCCTTGTGAGCTTGTTCGCATCACTTCTACCCATTTGAATTCTTGTTAGGTTGATCAGAAGCAAGGGAGAAAAGCTTTAAATTGCATTATTAACAATAGGTTAAAACTTAGACTGCTGATTAAATCAATTTCTCTCAGATAAAACCATAATAGGCATTGGCTGTATTTGTCTGACAGGAAACATGTCATTGGTAATGCTTTGTGTTGCCTTTAATGAGTCTGATTGTCATCTTCCAGCAGGGAAAGCACAAAAGGCACCTGCATGTCTGGGTGAATGGGATCACTTATCGATCAAGTTGTCAGACCTGTCAAGCATCCAGAAACAACTGAACAAGTACGTGAAATCAATGCAGTCTTGTATTTATCTGGAGGCTCCCCATATAAATCATCTGAATGAAAATTTTGACTGTTACACAATAAATATAATTTTCAAAATTATCTAACTCACAATGTTCATATTTAAAAACAATCAAGTTGTTAAATAGAATGTGTGATTTATGTTTTGTTTGTTTGTTTTTGAAGAAAATAAGATTTTCTTTTTAATCATTTTGGCCAGCTTTGTCTTTGGGTAGAATGCCAACCTACACGATCTTTTTTCTCACTACATGAAACTTGCATGTGAGCAAGATTCATCATCCAGATCACCTTCCTAGGATTGGAGCAAGGAGAAGGAGAGCAACCCCAAAGAGATGGTGTAGCAGAAGGAAACCTGTGCTACCTCCAGCTCAGCCTGCTTCGCAGCCAAGGGGTATCTAAGTAGACAAACGCAGTTGAGTTCCGAGTCTATGAAAACCTTTGGAGTTACTGGGAACACACAAAAGTAGCATTCCTGTGTCACACCCTGAAACAGGTTTCTTTACAGTGGACAATCAACGTGCTCATTTTTGTCTGTTTTCCATTTCTAGTCTTTCGTTTGCTGTTATCTTTTCTGTTTTCCCTCTGTCACTCCACACCCTCCCATGTTTTATAATTTGTTCACCATATTTCCATTCAAATCCTACCCTTCTCTCACTCTATAATTCTCTCCAGGGAGTCACTTTCTCCATGCTACCTTCTACATCCATATTCTTCCTCCATTTTTCCCCCTATTTGCAATCCATAAACTCACAGAGGAATAAAATTAATCTAATTCAAGACTATGTCCAAAAAATGGCTTATTCAATTCAAATGTCTCCTTTCTGCAGTGTTTGAGACATGAAATTTTTCCTTTGCAGAGGGATAGAATTCATGCTTGGACATGAAATTAATTATGAAATTTGAAAAGCTCAATCCTTATTTATTTATTTATTTAAATAATATTAAAATTTTTATCAGAACATCAGTAATTCCTGAACTTTTACTGTACAAGCTTGTTCCACTGTTGTGCCTTTGGAGTTAGATTTGTTCTCAGTCACTTTCAGTAGGAGTTAATCAGTTAAAACTTTGCCACAGGTGCAATAGCATAAAAACCAGGGTGGGCAAGCTCACTATAACTGAAAGTAACAACATGAAACTTTAGTATCTGTTCATGTATCAGTTCGGGACACATGTTGCTTGCAAAGTCCCTCCCCAGAAGCCTCCTGGATTAATCCTTCTTTCCCCCAGCTCTGAAACAGAAGTTCAGGATATCTTCAAGTCTTTGTACAATGCAAAACCAGAAACCCTCAAATTCTGCCTTCTGCATGCAGGGACATGGTTTATGCTCTGATTCTGGGAGGAATCTTCACATATTCAAGGCTGAAGTTGTCCCAGGTCCCAGATGTTTGACTTTTAGAAGATAACAGTGTTTAACAGAATGATGTATGTTTAAATACTGCAAATATCACTGCAAACGTGTGAAGTTTAGCCTGGGCTGTTAGTAATGCAACTGTGGTGTATTTAAACATTTTACAGTAAATTTGAAGAGTTCACAAAAAGTTTTTGATAATGATGAAACTGTGACTGTAGAATTCTTATCTAATGATTAATGGGAACTCTAAATTAAAAGTCTCAATCACATGTCTTTATTATAAGAGGTAGATGAATGCACAGTAGAAGAAGTTGGTGGGGGAGGAAGAACGATATCTTGATGCTTTCCTGAATTTATGGGCGACTGCTTACAATCAGAATGTTCCAGGGCACATTATTCCATAGAATACTGGAAATAGTAATAGAGGTACAGCTGAATCTTCCACAAACGTACATTCCACTTAAATTAGTGAGAATTTTATTTCTTTGCATAAGCAGGAATGAGATCTTGGCTTTTGGGTTGCCATGGCTAACATAAAAAGCAGCATCTAACTGCAGATGCATAGCCACGTTTCTGATGAAATGTGTGCAGTCTGATGTTAGCACAAAGGAAAACACTTGTCATCAGTATCATTGATTTTCTGAAGTACAGCACAAGTGCTTTTCTTCCTTCCTTGATCTTTCCTACTCAGTCGTGTCATATCTATAACATCCTCTTCCCCTGTGTTTTCCTGATTACCACATAAGACTTTCTGAGTTTCCATTACTTCTTACCTGTAATGAGTCTTCTCTAATCTATACTGCTATTGTTTGGAAGCCAAACTGCTACATCGATCCTAAACAAGAAGCATCTAAAACTACTGGGGAACAAATAATTTAAATCAAGACATATTCATGTCTTTTAGTTTATTTCATCTTTGTTAGCATCTGAGAAAACCAGTCAGCAAGAGTTGTACACAAGCAGAAAGTTCTTGTCCCCAGATCTGGTCTGTACATTTACACTCAGTGAATTACCTTCATCCTACCTTTAGACATAGCATTTATGTTCATCAATTTTTCTTCAATAATTACATTAAATGGTGGGACCAGAAATGGAGCACAGCAGCTCCAGAAGATGATGGTCTCTCTGCACAAGTTTTACATGTAGTCTTACAAGGCAGTGTATTGAGGAGCATCATGCCGTTAGCTCCTCTAGATTGCTAACACTTCTCCCTCCTGCAGAAGATAGCTATAAACTGGGGAATGGCTGAGCTTTTTGTTTCCTCTCAGTAGGTGTCTGTAAATCAAACTCAGCAGCTATCCATCCTCCCCATTTTCATGACCCCAACAGTTGGATCTCTTAATAGTCCTAGCCACTCCTAATCCTCTTGAAGTAATTGAATGAAATTGGGAAAATATTTAATTTTCATGTGCTATAAATAGACTGTAATTACCAGATACACAGATTAGGAACATGTCCCCTGAAAGACTGCTAACAAACTCTATTTCTTACAAGTTGGGGCTTTCATGTTAAAACTAGGATGCTCTTTCTTATGACTTTTAATTTTGGGGGGTTAAAATGCTTAATCTTCCAGCTAATTTTTAAATTATTTTTTAATATATTTTCATTATTTCTCTAAGATTCTAGTAGTTTACCACAGGAATCAGAATGTATAACTTCACAAAATGTGAGCTACCATTTGAATTTTAAAACTGCTTTTTATGATCAAAACAGTTTCAAACTAAATGAAAAAAAAAATTACTCTAGCAGACACTGTCATATAGATTGCAATTTCCTATGTATTTTAAAATGTATGAATTGTGACATGATCCAGAGAACTTTGAAACTACACCAGTTATTTTGCATCTGGCATTCCACACCACCTGCATAATGAGAGAACAGAGGGCTTGATTTTTGAGACTCTTTTCAGTAAATAGTCACATGAGTGCATTGTATTGTTCTCCAGACAGATGCAAAGCTAACAATTCAAATTCAAAAATTACTTGTATTGAATCTTGGCTTAGATTTTGCTTTGGTTGGTTGGTTGGTTACTTTGGCATATTTTGATATATCAAAAAGCTGAGTATTTTTTCTAAAGAGCAACTTAAATTATATACAGCTATATCCTTCTTTCTACATGCAGATGGGCTGCCCCAGGGGAATTGAAAGCAGAATGTGATATACACTGTCTGAAAGGGCACATTTTAATATGTGCAGTTTCATTCTTTATTAGGTTTCAAAAAGCGTCTGTAGCCAAAAAAGTTAATGTATGCGAACTTCGGCTCTTTTGACACTCTCCAAAGACTTTCATTTGCATCAAAACAGTGGTTTTTAAATTTGCCCCAGTATAGAAGATCTGTTTTAGAAAAGAAAAAAAGGGCCAGGGCTGGCATAGTGAAGTTAATACTTCTGTTGGCAAATGGTGATTCACATGCTGCAAACACAAGCTCTTAGCAGCAAAGTATCAAAACTCTACATCACTAATTGTACTCGCACATAACTTAAAGAAATGTTTGTGCATCACTTCATAGTTCAGAAATCATCAATAATAACACAATATTGATTGACAAAAACTTCTTTCAAGGAAAATTCATCACGTCCCTGATTTTCCACTGCTAAGTACTTTATATGGTCATTTACACAATATAAAGTGTGAGGCAGCTGTTACAGTCTGTTATCTTGCACCTTTTTAACACGTGAAAGTGTAATAACCTTTGTGTCAGTGTAAATATTATGTCAAGAAGACACTTGATTCTTAGCTTTTGAAGTAGAACCTTCACCAGTCTTGAAACAGATGGATGGCCACAGATGAGTCAACTGGAGAAAACAACCAAAAAGGACGATGCTGCAAGGGCCTGCTAAGAGGCAAGTGTAATGCCTCACTGTGTAGGGAGGCTCCTGGCTGTTGCAGGTCTGCTAGAGCTATAGACAATTGCCTGCCCTGAGGTCTTTTGTCTTGGGTGTTTTCCAAGACCTAAGCTCTTTAAAATATTGAGCTTTTAAAAATATTGATTAAATTATGTTACTGCTACAATGAAGGAGACATAAACTTAACTTTCTCTAGCATTAGATTCTGAAAAAGTTTTGGCCCTCCAGTGAGGAAGTGAACTATCATTTCAGTGGCAGTGTATATATTATATACAAATGTAAATTTTTACAAGTAAGTAAAAAGAGTGGACTCACAGAATCATGTGGGTTTGAAGGGTTTTCCAGACATCATGCACTCCAAGTTCTGCTCTGAGCAAGTCCAGTAAGATCAGGCTGCCCAGAGGATTATGGAGTATCTCCAAGGACACAATTTATACAACCTTTCTAGGCAAGCTGCTCTAGTTTTTAACCAACTTCCTGCTAAAAAATATCATTCTTCTATTGAATCAGAATTTCTCATGTTCTGTCTTTCTCATTGCTTTTCATCTCTCCATTATGCACCTCCATCTCCTTTATGCTCTCCTGATAGGTGGCTGTAGACAATAGCAAAATCAATCATCAAATTGTAGGACTAAACAAACCCAGTTGCCTCAGAATCTCCCTATATATCCTGTGCTCCAGCCCCCTGACTAGTATGATGGTCTTTGTTGGACTAGCCCCAGACTGGACACTATCCAGATGTGGTACCACAAATGCTGAATAGAGAGGAAGTATCACTTCCCTGAAACTGCAGACTATGCTTTTGCTCACAGGACATGGTGAGCCACCTTTGATGCAAGGGCTTACTGATGCTCAGCTTGTACATGACAAGGATCTCCAGACTTTTTCTTCAGAATGTTTTTCCAGGCAGTCTGTCCCCAGCTGGTACTAGTGCATGGGGTTATTCCTTCCCAGGCTTGATGTTTGCCTATGATAATTTTCATGAGGCTCCTGTCTGCCCATTTCTCCAAACTGGCAGGGTCCCTCTGAATGGCAACCCAACTCTACACCACATCAACCACTCCCCACGATTTGTTAGCGTCCACAAACTTGCTGAAAATCTGCTTTGATTTGATATATCTGAAAATATTTTACAGAAGAAATCATCTGCAGAGGAGAGTGAGGCGCAGAGGTGTACATTTATCAAAGGTTAGTAGGCCAGTGGTCAAATCTGGACTAAACTCTAGCTGCACTTCATGTGAATGTCAAGGCTGAGTGTCAAGACCCCTACTGGAACTAATGAGTTGTATGCACATGTTCAAGGATACCCTCACTAGATGCACAAAGAATTTTCTGATGGAACAACTTTTGATCTCTCTGACAGATAAAAACAGTGGGATATACTTCCAAAGACCATTCTCCACTTTTCAGTGTTGTTATATAAAAGCAACACACACATGTCTTAGTAGGAATCATTTATCTTTTCCCCCACAAAAATCTGTCAATTTCCCAAATAGAAAAAGATTCTTCTTCGTTAACTACATCTCTCTTCTTTTTCTCCATGCTAATGTAAAGTAAGTATAGCACAAAAATTATAATTGAATCAAGTGAATGGGCAGTTCTACAAGACATCCTGTATTTTAAAAATTAGATTTATTTTAGATTTTCTTAAAAGAATCCTTTCTCCTTGCCTGAAAGACAGATGCCTACTTTCCTTACTTAAAATTAATACTTACAGCCATCATAAAAACCTTGAAAGCAGGGTGTTAATAGAAGTACTGGCTGACCTTTAACTGGAAGCAGAACAAATGGCTTATCAATAATAATCAGAAAGTTTTAAAAGTGCCTCAGACGCATGTGTAAGTGATTTATTTTTGATATGTACTAATCAGATATGAATTGAGTAGATTTAAATTGATAAGATTGACTTAACAGTAGAATTTTAGTTTTAATTGTCAGCTACAGTAACAATTTGTTTAACATCACATGTTAACCAGTGTTTTGAATATGATGTTAAGTAATGTCTTCCAAAAGACATAGATTTCCTAATGACTTTTTATTGTCACTATGCTTTCTGTCTCACTTTAGGTTTCTCTGCGGCCTGATTCTCTTCTCCCTGTTATAATTTTCATTGGTTGGAGAAAAGAATCAATACTTTTCTTAACAAGAAATGAAAAACGAGTGAAGTGAACCCTTTGTGTTTAAACTTCAAGATTCAGATTCAATATAAGAACTCCCCCAGGAGTTATCAGGGATATTTAGACTTGGGTTTTGTGGATAGGATTCATCTGTATTTTGGGAAACTTTTTCTGTAGAAGACAGTTTGTGTAATCTAACATATCCATGCTGTTCTCAATAAAGTTCTAGTAATTTATCTCAAATGGAATGGCTTAAAAAACTCACATAATCTAGGCTGATGGGCCAACATCACAGCACCTAACTTTCATTGGCTAGCTCTGGGAAGAGTTCAGATGAGCTAAATTACTAAATTATAACCCTAAACTATCTGTATGTGCTGATTCCTTCTTCTGGTCCAAGTCCTATACACTCCCTTTCATAATCAGTGGAGAAAAATAATCATTACAGAAACAGGGATATTTTAGTGTGATTCATCTGGTTTATTTTAAATGTATACTTTAGGATTAAATTATTTGCATCCTAAAAATGTCAGTTGTCCCCAGTAACCATAAAGGGAATTTAGATTATTAGTTTATACACAGTTTTCTATAATCTGTGCTTCATCAGGTAAATTTCAAACTTTGCTTTAGGTGCCTATAAGTTATCTGCAGTATTGACTTATATTCATCTATATTCAACTGAATAACAACAACCAGATTTTCAGAGGTATTTCAATTCAACAAAATAGTGTCAGAATCCCATTGTGATGTTCAGGCACTTAATTAAAGGTGAATTAACACGTAACTTTCTAAGATGCTCTTGAAAGTAGTATGATGCCTGCATTGACAGGCACATAAATACATTAGAAAATTGAGCCCTAAGTTTCCAATTTACATTTGAAGGTAAAGTGTGTCCGAAACAAAATTTTATTCCAACCTCTAGTACTTCCCTTTCATCTCATTTAAATATTTTACAATATTTTACGCACAACCTACCACTAAAGCACAGTTAGAGAGACATAAAGACAGTGGCAGTCAGCAGTTGCATACATAATCCCATTTTTTGTGCAACTGACTACAGAATGAAATAGGGCAACGGAATATCCTTCCTTAGTTTCAACTTCTCTACCAGACTAGTATCAAGTGTAATAGGTGTGCACAGTCACAAGTTAACAATTCTGTAATATGGTAGAGTACTCCAGGACTCAGTGTTAGCTCTGGCCTTCATTTTGTGTTCAAAATTAAATATAACTCATTTCCTGTCATTGACTTGTTATCATTGACATTAATAATTTCAATAATACCTTCTGGTAAACTTTAATTCAGTATTTATTAAAACAAATGTATTAAGTTGAGTTTTTGGGATATTTTTCTGAGACAGACCTGATTTCTGCAAAATTCTTTAAACTAGTTAAATCATTATATGTAATTATTAAATATAATCATGGTAATAAAGACTGGCCCACTTGGCTGTCTTACACTACTAAGAATGACCTACTACAAAATATCTTTCAATTGCATGCCCCGATCTCTCAAAATGGAGACAGGAACAATTTTTTGTTTCCTAAGCTAAATAACCTTTCCTTAACACTGTAACGAGCATTCAAATAAATTACTCTTATATAGCTCCTTTTATCTCTGATGTGTAGCTGAGATGACTCGTTGCTTTCAAATGGGAATTACTTTGCACACTGGTATACATTTTAAAAGTCTTGGACTATTAAAAAGACCTTTATTTAAATTGGTTTAGTATAGGAAAAAGTCTATATAGACAGGCTGGCATCTGCAATATTCTGCAATACACAGTGGCGATGATTTTCTACAGGAAATGTAAGTGGTTATTTCTTGGTTTAGAAGATAAGCAAGAGCAGTATTAAAATGGTAGAACTATTGATATGATTCCTGGCAGCAGGTGCAATTTACTGTGATTGCTGATATTACAGTCATTTCAAAGCAGGACCAATTTTACTTCGCTTTATACTGAATGAACACAAGGTGATCCTTACCTTGATGCTTCCTAGATGTTTCTGATCTTTTGGTTCAGAAACTTTTCCAGATGGCTTGTTTTTGAATTGTGAAAAATAAAGGCAAAGAAATTAGAAAAGGCAAAAGAAAAAATGCACAGTGTGATGCTGAGATGTTTTTCTACCTATGCCTGTCTCTTCCCCATGCTCTTTTCATAGCTCTGCCTGCCTTTACTGTAGGTGTCATTTGTAAGCTTTGAACTTCCTTGAACTCTGATGAAAACTTGCCATCTACTGAAGCATTTTTACTGGACAAGTGCCCCAGTAAAAGTGGAGCCACTTGAGCCTTGTGAGTGGGCTCTTGTGATTATGCTTCTCTTGACATGGCCTAATGAATAGCCATTGAAGCTTAGAATAGACTTTTCCTCCTGCGTCATCATGGTGATTGGACTGTGGTAGTAGTCATGCTACAGATCTTTTACTACAGTGCAAATGTGATTGCTGAAAGCTTTTGAATCAGAAATCATTTTGGTTGCTTGGAAATAGTTGGTCTTATAATTTCTGTGTTCCAGAGGTTTTGGAATAGAGGTTTGTTCTCACTCCACTAGAGAAATGAAGATGTTCAGTGAAATTCTACCCTGTCTTTAAAGCATGTGGAAGAAAACTATCTCATGGAGTTGTGTTATTTCAATGTCCTTTACTGTGAAAGAAGAAGAAAAGTTTCTTTAAAATAGATGGAGCCAGGTGCAACTTCAGACTATCAAATATTAGTATTTATGATGAATTTGTAAAGTCAGCTCTTTAACTACAATAAAATATAATATCTCCCCTACATATGTGGATATACTTCCCATTACAATTAGTGTGAGTTTTAACTTTAGACAGGATAGATACATCTAGCTTTAAAAAAAAATATCGGACTAGAAATGTTTTTCTACCAGAGGCTTAAGAATAAATGAAAGATCTATTGTGGTAGAGAAGATGAAAGAAACATTAAAAAATACTTAATAATATATCATTAAGGGCTTATCCAGCAGATCAAGAATTGGATATCATACTCCTAGACAAACGCCCTGACCTTTTTTTCTGACTTATTTTTGGTATGATTTCTCTCCCTCTCTTCCTTTCATTTTCTCCCCTCTCCTCACTCTCTCTTCCTTTGTTTGACCATACTTGATTTGAGAAAAAAAAAATGGTTCAAATATATATTGAAAGCTTTTCTTTTCATAGTCATTCTCCAACTATAAATGTTTTATCAAAATTATACTAGACATATTTTAAATGTGATTAGACTGTAATCTTGTTGTGTCCTTATTTCTCAAAGGAACCTTTAAGAAATATGAAACAACAGAAACTTCCCATTATCAATAACATCATCAGACTAGGGACTCTACTAACTTGTTTACAAAACTTAATTTCAAAATAACTACAGTATTCTTAGGGCAAAGAAGGGACTTACAGCAAAACTTGCATTTGTGAGAATATGCAGATAACCAACTCCTCCTGGAACCACATAAGAAAAGGTAATTTTGCAAATATTCTCCGAAATGCTTGGTGTTCTCAACAGAGGAGTAGGTGGTGCTGGCAGGTCCTGGAGCAATGATTTTTCCAGTTTAGTCTATGATACTCTATCTGTCTAGGGAAGAAAGGGAATAGAAAATGCTGCAGGACAGTGCCTAATGTGCCCATGGGACCATGCTGTACTGTGAAGTCTAATGCAAAAGATCATGCTGACACATAAACAGAAATATTAGAAAATGTGGGAAAAGTTATTTTCCTAGAAATGGCAAAGTGGGGCAGATATCCCAAAACCAATGAAGCTGTGCTATTGGAACATATGTATTATTGGTTCTAATCTAAGACACAAACAAGAATTCCTCTGAAAGGTTGATAAATGTCACCCTGACAAGTTGTGGGCACATTCTGAGTAAGAGCCATTGTGAAGGCAGTAAGCAGGAGTCTTTTGGTCTTAGACTGGGATAGTTTCAAACTGCTGAGAATTTATCTGTGTCTTTATAAGCAAACATGTTTGGTTTAACCATGTACTATTTGTAAGTGATTTGTAGTATGCACAGGTATTTCAAGACCATTTTAACTATCAAGTAGTAAATGACCTACACAGGGTTGAATTTCTCATCCCAGGCTCTAAGCACCTTGCCCTGGTTTCCCGAAGAAACCACAAGGTCATCTTTTCTTTTGACCACAAAATTATTTTTCCAGTCTCATATGGGTGTTACAGGTCTTGTTCAATTATGGCTTAGGTTCATCCTCACTGAAGTAAGCAGCTGGAGCAGTCTGATATTTTACTTTCCATCAACCAGACAATAACACCTTATCAGTTCTGGCAGGAGGAAAGAAGTATGAACCTTACTCATCTGTTTTAGTATGAAGCCCAGAACTTTGCTTAAGATAAAGTCCTATGACCTTTTAGCTTATGCTACTGGTCTTTACATTGAAGAAGGTTAAGCGTGTTCGGACACGGCAACCTACCACCAAGGGTCTGTAGGAAAACTTCCTTAAAATGCTACAGGCATTTGTGAAGCAAATGTATGCCCACTCCCTATAGCAGAACACACATCCCTGCATTTATGCAGATTGTAGGTAGACTAAACCAGTGTCTGCCTTTCCTTTCTTCTCCTTTGTCCTGTTTGATCACGGGAGAGTAGCTTGCATTCAGCTCTTGCTGGTTGTCCTGATGGAAGAGAGAATGGCTGTGAAATCTTGTAACTCTTTGTCAAAGTCTGTAGATGTGGTAGAAACTGTTCATACCTTCTCCTAACATCCTTCCAAAGCCATAGAGCAAACAAGGGCACACAGAGCAGGTTCTATGCATCAGTTGCAGAATCCATCCTTAATAGCTGTAAACATTTCCATGCATACATGGTGCCAAACAGAGTAAAATATTAATGTGTGTTACTGTGAATAATCCAGAAACGTCATTCTATAAACTAAGAAAGTGGCTTCTCATTTGTTTCCTGGCCTACTGTAGCACCACACAATTGCTGTGCTAAATAAAATGTTGCTTTGTGATCTCTAACTCCAGGGTTTCTGCCTCATGGCACAAAACTCGCAGGGTGCTTTACTCTGCAAAATATTACTATGATGAAATGTCCATTATTACACAGTGAGCACTGACGTCATATGATCTTTAAAAAATCACTGTGTTATGTTGTCTATGACTTCTCAAGCTGAAAAGTTTTCTGAAGTATCTTCATTCCCCATTGCTATCACTTTCAGCCAGAGAAAAGCTGCAAAATCAGAATTTTTAAAGGGATTCCTGAGATATTTTGGAAGCAATTTATTTTAAAATTACCCATCTTCAAAAAAGGGTCTCCTTTCAGGTGGCTCAGGTTGGAACACACAGTCACAGACCACTCTTGGTGGTGTCTCCGTCAAACCATGGCTGTAGTTCTCAAAGCCAGTTACCAAAGAGGTCAAAGACACCCTGCTCTCAGGTGGTGGAGGCAGTGTGTGAATGAAAGCTTCTCTCTGCTCCTGTGTAATAACGAAACAAGGACTTCTGGTTATTAGAGTTTTCACGTATGTGGAATGTAGAGTCACCTGTTACACCACATGCTGCCACATGAGAAAGTTAGTATGTCACCATGACTATTTATAGCCTTCTCAGTAAAAATCCATATTCAAAGTTGTCTGTTTCTTTAGAAAAGCTGTATTGCCTCTGACTTGTCAAACGTTGTCAAAGTTCCTCTGCCTCTGAGCTAACAGTCAATGTCCTCAGAGAAAACCTGCTCTCCTGCTGGTCAAGGATGCAAGAAGAGGACTGTGATCATACTTCCTTCTTCAGAGCAGCAAATGGCTGGTGAAAAAGAAAGGAGGGGGAGGACTTTAGACCAGCTGTGGCTTTAGGCTGAGCCTCATGCTATGGAAAAATCTGCTGTAAAGTACCTGGAAAATGGCATACAGATGGGTGTTTAAACCAAAATCAGAATGTGTCCTACTTTCAGGCCTCCATATATGTTCATTCAGAAAATCATTCTTATCTACAGCATCCACTCCTTTGTCTCTGGAGGTGATATTTCCGCTGCAGTGGCTTTGTGATAAATCTTTACTTGTGCTTGCCACTGGCCTTTCCAGCCCTTCATCACTCTTGCACCTAGTAATGTCCTTTTCAATTTGATCATCCATGTCTTGCCTCTTCATTTTTTCTCTTTTCTTTCTTTGTCCCACACATTAACAGTCCCTGAAGAGGGCAAGGGACATTCTGAAGCTGCTTGGTTCACAAAGCAGCTGCCATAACACTTCTGCTTACTTGTGCAAGGGAAAAATAATTCTATTTCTTCACTGGTGTTGTTACCAACGACTGCAGGAGGATCTTCTGCAGAAGTGAGGAAGGAAAGTCAAAAGCTAAAGCTGGTCAGGCATTTTCCAAAAGATCTTGGATGTCTTTCTGTGTTCACCACTGGAAGGCCAACAGAAATCAGGAAGTTTCTAAATCTGCCTCATTTCTTGCCAGCTCACCTTCCTTACTGTCCATCACCCATGCGACTGGCTGATAGGGTACCAAAAGCCTGGTAACACTGCCTGTCCAGCATGGTTGGTCTCAGACCTGAACAAGTCTAGGGTAAGAAATAAACTCCATTCTTCATCATACCTCAAAAAAAATAGTTTTTCTTTTTTTAAAAAAGCTAGTTTGTGTTTAAATCCTGTAAAAACAGGTTTTTAAAATCCCATTCCTGACAAACTGTAGATTCATATATGGATTTGTAGCTACTCTGAGATTTAAAATCATCCCTTTTTTTCATTTCCCCTTTCTCTGTTTCCCAAATACT